>NW_024404432.1:835927-1137640 GCF_905171775.1 Rana temporaria | reverse complement strand
TTGGGGTACTATTCCATCCACTGACACTAACTATGGGGTATTATTTATCCCGCTGACATTAACGATAGGGCACCATTCCTTCTATTGATATGAACAATGGGGCACAGTTCCTTCCACTGACACCAACAATGGGGCATTTTTTACTTCCACTGGACATTTTCTACTCCCACTGGCCCCTCTAAAGCCTAAACTAGCCCTTTGTTTAGAAAGTTTGGAGACCCCGGATATAGACTGATGAGGTGAGAAGGTGATTGGTGGGAAAGGTGACACATCTTCAAAATGGAGAGTGATCCGGTGACTTGTCCTCAATGTTCCCCTATGGGGGAAGTTCCTACACTGACTGCGCAGGCGCAAACTTCCCGACGAAAATCCCCGAACCTCGCCCGGCATCCAGGCTCATTCTTTAACATCCCCGTGGATTGGAGGATGTTAAAAAAAGAGCCAGGAGGCCGAGCGAGCGAAACGAGCCGTCCGAGCGCAGCGAGGACGTGAGGCCGACTGGCCACTTACCTCAAAATCCACGTCGCCCTGGATGCCGGCCGCCGTTCGGGGATTTCCGTCAGCAAGTTTGCACCTGCGCAGTGCTTGAAGGAACTTTCCCGATGGCTGGAACCATCTCAGCGCATCAGTTCACGCATGTGCTGGAACTTCCATGATACATGGAACCAGCACGTCAGATCACCGGCCCTGTAAGTAGGGAAATGTTCTGCCCCTGAAGGGGTTAATCTAGGTCTCCACACTATATATGTGTGTATCATCATCTGCTGGAGATAAAAGATGTCACAGTGACTATGGAGGAAGAGGACGGACATGACGGGGTTACTGGATGTAAATAGAAGATAAGATCTTATTACCTCCTCTGCTGCCTCTTCCAGCGATGTCTCCTCTCTAATTCTTCCCGACTCACCTCTCACCCGGAACTTCCTGTGTGTACCTGACATCACTTCCTGTCTATCTTCCTGATAGAAGTGAGATCACCATCTTGTGGAGGTCAGAGGAACTGCAGTTCTGAGAAATATATTGAAGTGGCCTTGTGCTGTGTGTGTATGTACTGTATATCCTTATAGATGGGTCATCTCCACTCCCACCAAGGGGGATAGAAATATATTACTGACTAGTCCAGCCTTTATCAGCCAGGGATCCTCCAAAGGTTTTAGGGGTTCCCTGTGAATTGATACATTTCTGTCTCTCAGTAACAACAATTTCATAATAATGTAAAAATGTCCTTCTTTCACTGATCACTGATATGAGGGGATCCTTCTCCCATCGGTCACCAATAAGAGCCCATTCACACAGGGGCAACACGACTTCTAGCACGGCTTTGAGAGGCAACTTGGACACAACTTGAGTATGAATCATCAGGCAACTTCAAGTCGCATCCTGAACAGGAGGCTTTCCAGTGGCCAATCAAATAACAATCAGCTCTGTGGGAGGGAGTGGTTTGCCTGAGAAATGTATGTTATCTTCCTGTATTGTTGCTTCAGTTAAGACAGTGATCCGACTTCTGAGGCGACTTCCATTGAAATCAATGGGTACAAGTTGCCTAGAAGTCGGATTGAAGTAGTACAGGAACCTTTTCTGAAGTCACTGCGACTTCAGTAGTGTACATTAAGACGGCTCCCATTCACTTCCATTCATTTTCTTGACCGCGCGACTTGGGGTGACTTGAAGTCGGATCCCAGGTCGCCCCAGTGTGAACCGGCTCTAAGGGAACAATAAACAGATTTGGATTTGTTTGGGTTTGGACTGAATTTTCCCTGTTTGGGGGTGAGATAATGGCTGCACTAAATTGGTATTTGGTATACAGCCAAGTTGAATTTCTCTCCTCCCTGAGTGTGTATGAAGAGGCTGAGCCCCTGAGTGTGTATGAAGAGGCGGAGCTCCTGAGTGTGTATGAAGAGGTGGAGCCCCTGAGTGTGTATGAAGAGGTGGAGCTCCTGAGTGTGTATGAAGAGGCGGAGCTCCTGAGTGTGTATGAAGAGGCGGAGCCCTGAGTGTGTATGAAGAGGCAGAGCTCCTGAGTGTGTATGAAGAGGCGGAGCCCTGAGTGTGTATGAAAAGGCTGAGCCCTAAGTGTGTATGAAGAGGCGGAGCTCCTGAGTGTGTATGAAGAGGCGGAGCTCCTGAGTGTGTATGAAGAGGTGGAGTTCCTGGGTGTGTATGAAGAGGCAGAGTTCCTGAGTCTGTATGAAGAGGCGGAGCCCTGAGTGTGTATGAAGAGGCGGAGCTCCTGAGTGTGTATGAAGAGGTGGAGTCCTGAGTGTGTATGAAGAGGCAGAGTTCCTGAGTGTGTATGAAGAGGCGGAGCTCCTGAGTGTGTATGAAGAGGCGGAGCTCCTGAGTGTGTATGAAGAGGCAGAGTTCCTGAGTGTGTATGAAGAGGCGGAGCTCCTGAGTGTGTATGAAGAGGCGGAGCTCCTGAGTGTGTATGAAGAGGCGGAGCCCTGAGTGTGTATGAAGAGGTGGAGCTCCTGAGTGTGTATGAAGAGGCGGAGCTCTGAGTATGTATGAAGAGGCGGAGCTCCTGAGTGTGTATGAAAAGGCAGAGTTCCTGAGTGTGTATGAAGAGGCGGAGCTCTGAGTATGTATGAAGAGGCAGAGTTCCTGAGTGTGTATGAAAAGGCAGAGTTCCTGAGTGTGTATGAAGAGGCGGAGCTCTGAGTATGTATGAAGAGGCGGAGCTCCTGAGTGTGTATGAAAAGGCAGAGTTCCTGAGTGTGTATGAAGAGGCGGAGCTCAAAGTATGTATGAAGAGGCAGAGTTCCTGAGTGTGTATGAAGAGGCGGAGCCCTGAGTGTGTATGAAGAGGCGGAGCTCCTGAGTGTGTATGAAGAGGCGGAGCCCTGAGTGTGTATGAAGAGGCTGAGCTCCTGAGTGTGTATGAAGAGGCGGAGCCCTGAGTGTGTATGAAGAGGCGGAGCCCTGAGTGTGTATAAAGAGGCGGAGCCCTGAGTGTGTATGAAGAGGCGGAGCTCCTGCTGGAACAGTGGTCGGAGGAGGAAGCCGAGTCTAGGAGGGAGACTGACAGAAACCGCAGCAGACTTGCAGGAGTGAGCGAGGAGGATCCTTTGGAGGTGAGGAGAGTGTGAAGGATGTTGGTGACTCTGGTAGATGAAAAGCTGGGAGTCATATTGCTCTGGTGAGTGGGGAAGCAC
This sequence comes from Rana temporaria, assembly GCF_905171775.1. Classification (NCBI taxonomy): domain Eukaryota; kingdom Metazoa; phylum Chordata; class Amphibia; order Anura; family Ranidae; genus Rana; species Rana temporaria. The sequence continues at coordinate 1,134,485 of NW_024404432.1, read as the reverse complement.
TACTAAGGGGGCGCCCTCACCATCACGTGTGTAAGAGGAGGAAGAAGGCGTGGCTACACTACAGCTGGCACAGATTGGAGCACCGAGAACTTTCACACCTTATCAACTTTTCATTGATTGGTGGATTTTTCTGAACACTAAGTTGAGCAAAAAATATTGTATGATTACATGAATTTGAACAGATTTTTAGTTTATTTATTATAGTATTAGAAGATCAAAGAAGTAGGTGCAAAGCAGAAGCAGCTTTTAGCAACTGCAGGGAGAGACACACAGGAGATCAGTTCTTATAATTATCCCCCTTCCCCCACCACACTGATCACATGCTCCTGTCCACCATGATTCCTCCTGCTGTCCTCTCTTATCTGTGGGGACACACGACTCTCCTCTCACATGGAGTGCAGAGCGGCGCTGTCAGTTTAGGTGCGGAAAACTGCAGACATGCTGCATAACCCCACACAGCTCCGCCCCGCACATCACACACGGGTTTGGGTGTGAACCAGACATAGAAAACAATTGTTATCTATGTGTCTTGCACAGATGTGCATTTCCCTAGTGCAGAACAAGGCAGATCTCTGCAGATGGTGAGAATAATGACCCCGAACTCTAAACTGATGACCTGTAAAGACTTTTATAGTGTCACCGATGAGAAATGTTTCATATCACAGATTTTCATCATTACACCCACACACACTCTTTATTTTTCTTCATTCAATAAACTTTTTATTATAATGTTACTTATAACAAGATTGCAGTCATAAAATCAGGGAATAGTAAAGGAAGAAATCCGATTGGTCAGGAAAATGACGTGTCTGGAATGTGGAGGCGGAGTCATTATTAATTTGTATACAATACAATACACAACGTGTTACATTATTATAACAAAGTATTGTAGAAAAGATCACACCATAGAAAATGGGGGAAAGGAGAAAATAAACCCGGATATGAAGGTGACATTTGTGTACGAGAAACACCTTAACAATTACCACCATTTTATTCTCCAGGGCCTCCGCTTTCAGAAAATATATGTTTGGGGGTTTTATCTAATCTTCAGGCCCAAAATATGCATTTTACCATGTGTGCAAAAAGAATGGAAAACCAGCTCTGGCAGTGAAAGGGTTAATGTGAGCTAGATGGGATCACTCTGCTGTGGTCACACTCTAATCATTAGAGCTCCCCCTAGCTGCAGCCTGGTAATAACATTGCTAGGAGGTCTATTCATTTATCTGCTCCATACTTCCCATCTTTATATAAACTTCTCCTGACATTTAGGGGTCTAGTCATAAATAATTGTACAGCAATTTTCCGGGTGAAAATACATGTACATTCCTTCTGTGTGAATGAGGGGAAAATGGAGTTTAATTGGCTATTTGCTGGTCGAATAATTTCCATTGATTTAAAATAGAAAATACTACATTTGCCACTAGCTGGAGATAATTGCTATTATACTTAGCGCCATCTAAAGTCCAAACATAGTATTTTTCATTTTAATTCAATGGTTAGTGTAATAGTGTTGTCTTATTGAAGTTCTATCCTTCAGTGTGTACTGTACTGATAAGTGTATGAGTATGATCTCAGGTATTAGTATGAAGACATGTCTGATGAAGGGAAATAAGAAGTCTGTTTTTCAAAGAATTTATTGGACTAATGTGACAATCATTCATCCAGCTGTTACAATTTCTGGCTGTGATCTAACACAGTGATTTCCTATGATCATCAGCTCCATCTAGTGGCCATAATCGGGTATTTTTCCTGAAATACCTCAATTAGTGCAATACTGCATTATGGTCACTAGATGGAGTCAAGGAAATCAGAGTATGAAATAAAATACGGCCAATATTCATCACAGCTGGGTGAATGCCGGTCATAATCGTTTAAATATTTTTTTTTTAATCAGACCTCTAAGTGTTTGTGAAATCTTCCACCACAAAATGTACTCAGCCAATGAGAGGTAATGACTCCATTTTTATTTTTCTACTGCTATCAATGGCCAACACGGTACAACACTTCATCCATGTCTTTGGTGATCTCTGATCTCCTTATGAAGTGTTTCTTACATGATGAAGATCAGCCATGGAGTATATCTGAGGTGTATATCAGGGTGTGCTTCTTCCCCACATGAGAGCTGTGATGTCCAGCAACATTCATATACAAGACATTTCCCGCACTCAAGGCACCTCAAGGGTTGTGTGGGATCTCTGATGTACAGGAAGACAGGACTTCAGTGAGGAACATTTCCCTCACTCAGGACAGGAATGCGTCTTCTCCCCTATGTGAAATCTCTGATGTGTGGAAAGACTGGACTTCAATGAAAAACATTTCCCGCACTCAGGACAGGAATACGGCTTCTCCCCCGTGTGAGATCTCTGATGTGTGGAAAGACTGGACTTCACTGAAAAACATTTCCCGCACTCAGGACAGGAATACGGCTTTTCCCCTGTGTGAGATCTCTGATGTGTGGAAAGACTGGACTTATCTGAAAAACATTTCCCACACTCAGGGCAGTTATACGGCTTCTCCCCCGTGTGAGATCTCTGATGTTTGGAAAGATTGGACTTCACTGAAAAACATTTCCCACACTCAGGACAGGAATACGGCTTCTCCCCCGTGTGAGATCTCTGATGTGTGTAAAGACTGGACTTCTGTGAAAAACATTTCCTGCACTCAGGGCAGTTATACGGCTTCTCCCCCGTGTGAGATCTCTGATGTTTGGAAAGAACGGAACTATCTGAAAAACCTTTCCCGCACTCTGGACAGGAATATGGCTTCTCCCCCGTGTGAGATCTCTGATGTCTGGAAAGACTGGACTTCATTAAAAAACATTTTCCGCACTCAGAACAGGAAAAAGGCTTCTCCTCCGTGTGAAATCTCTGATGTGTGTAAAGATAGTACTTCTCTAAAAAACATTTCCCGCACTCAGGGCAGTTATACGGCTTCTCCCCCGTGTGAGATCTCTGATGTTTGTAAAGACTGGACTTCTGTGAAAAACATTTCCTGCACTCAGGACAGGAATACGGCTTCTCCCCCGTGTGAGATCTTGTATGCACATTAAGATCATATTTAAAGCGGAAACACTTCCCACACTCAGTACAGGAAAACCTCTTCTCTGTTAGAAGGACGGCGCCGTCCGTCGCAGTCTGAGGTTCCTCAGGATAAGAGGAATACGATGGTCCGGCACCGTCCCGCACAGTCTGAGGTTCCTCAGGATAAGAGGAATACGTTGGTCCAGCACCGTCCCGCACAGTCTGAGGTTCCTCAGGATAAGAGGAATACGATGGTCCGGCACTGTCCCGCACAGTGTGAGGTCCCTCAGGATAAGAGGAATACGATGGTCCGGCACCGTCCCTCACAGTCTGAGGTTCCTCAGGATAAGAGAAATACGATGGTCCGTCCCGCACAGTCTGAGGTTCCTCAGGATAAGAGGAATACGATGGTCCGGCACCGTCCCGCACAGTCTGAGGTCCCTCAGGATAAGAGGAATACGATGGTGCGGCACCGTCCCGCACAGTCTGAGGTTCCTCAGGATAAGAGAAATACGATGGTCCATCTACACTGTGTGGTGCCGGATGGACATTTGAGGTAGTCGGGTTTTCTCCTGGACTATACTGTGTGATGTCCTCATCTTCTACTTTACAGTCTGGAGACAAAGTGAGACAATCCTCTGAGGTTTTCCTCATCTCCCGTCCATCTACTAAAATAGAAATACAAAGATTATTACTAGACATGAGCTGATTGGTTCCCCTAAACCAGGACTCCGCCCACATCAGGCAGCTTTGTCTCTGAGGATCTTACAATTCCCCCCTCAAGGTAACTAGTAAATGGGTCCTCTGATCTCCTACCAGATCATTTCTTTATTCATGGACCTTAGTCAGAGAGTGAGGAAACAACGAGAACTGTCTTTTATAGAAGTGACAGTGATGAGGGGATTATAGGACGAGTGTCCCCACCCCCTCTATCGCTCATTGCTATCTTCCCAACACAAGAAGTCCTGCACTTCCTTATTTAGTCCATGATTTAGTCACGAATAACAGCGGGGCTGAGCCCCACTAGAGGTCAGAAAATGAGGATGGGGGGAGAACAACCAAGATGAAGACTGGACTGATCCTGAAGACCACCATCATTGGGTTATTGACTACTCCCCCTCATTATCACTTTCTGTGTAATGTTCCAAAGATTTAACATTTTATCACATTATTATCGCTGTGTAAAAGTCTGTGCTCCAATCAAATGACCAGATATAAAATGTCCAGCTGGTAGGAAATGGGTGTAACAAAAGAAAATACATATTATGTGTATTGTACAGGACGCCAGGGTTGGGTCCTGGACGGACACTATGTTGGGCCAATATTTGGAGTGTGGTCCCTATAAGGCAATAGTATAGGGTTCAGGAAATCACCCAGAGGGGGTGAGAAATTCTGGGCAATAAAAGTTGTTCCAGAGAGGACTGGCCTACAATCCTCTCTGCCCTTGTTAAAATGTCATTTGGGGCCCAGGATTTCGGAGGCTCTAAAGTGACGTTCGGGAGGGAAAGAGCCTCCTCTCCTGACCACTGGCTGTCAAGCACACAGGGGGTTAAGAACTTCCAGGAAATCAGCTTAAAAGACAGGAAGTGCTGATAGAGGGGATAGAGGGTGTGGAGGCGTATGGGAGTGCACCTGTCTGCAGAAGCTGTGTACTGCTGAGAAGCTGGTAAAGGGTCAGCAAGGACTGGAAGTTCTGCCTAAAACCGTATGTGCCTTTGTTTTGATTTATTACTGTGCTGAAGAAAAACAGTCTTTTTTATTTATGCTGGAGACAAGCAGACTTTTACTTTAATGTTTTTCCCCTGTGTTCTGAAGAAAGTGTTGTTTTTGATTTGGTCACAAATAAAAACCCTTTTTGTTCAACGTTACCGGTTTACGCACTTAATTCCACAGAGCTAAACAACCTCCAAAGTTCACAACTGGTGGAGAATGCGGGCAAAGTGCATTTGCAGGCGCAAAAAAACATTTAAAACTAAAAACTGACATTTAAAGAGACAGTGTGCTTATGGCATGTCTTGGGTAAAGTCAGCAGCAGGCCCTGGCACAGGCTATAGCTGCACAGCAGGAAAACACACGGCTGCTAGCCGCCCAGTTTACGGCCCAGCAGGAATCCACTCAAGCTCAGGTGGCTGCCTTGCAGGTGGCGGTACAGCAGCTGGCTCAGGGACGAGAGCAAGCAGTCGTTGCCGCTGGCAACCAAGTGTCCCTGAGAGCCAGCCATTTTTTACAAAAATTAACACCCAGCGATGACGTAGAGGCCTTTCTTACTACCTTTGAAAGGATGGCAGAGAGAGAGGGGTGGCCCCGTGACCAATGGGCTGGCATTATCTCCCCTTTCCTCACCGGTGACCCGCAAAAGGCCTATTTTGACCTCCCATCTGAGCACATCAGCGACTATGAGCGACTGAAGGCAGAGATCTATGCCATTCTGGGGGTAACCACAGCCGTCCGGGCTCAGAGGGTGCATCGCTGGCGGTACAAACCTGACCAACCACCCAGGTCCCAAATGCATGAACTAATACAGTTAGCTAAAAAATGGCTGCAGCCAGAAAAGTTGTCAGGTCCACAAATGGTGGAACGAGTGGTGATGGTCTGGTACCTACGGTCCCTGCCAGATGACCTAAGCGCTGGGTAAGCCATGGAAACCCTACAAACACTGACCAGCTGGTCGAGCTGGTCAAACGGTACACCGTGGTGGAGGTCCTGCTTGGGCCTGCCAAGCGTCGGGAACCCACACCAAGGACACCCAGACCAGCCACCGCCCCGAGGAGAGAAGCCTTGCCGGACGTTGGAATCCGCAGGTCTACACCATCTGCCATAGAACCACAGAGGTCGGTTCCTGTGCCAAAGATGGGGGACATACAGTGTTGGCGTTGGGCTTACCCGGGCACAGTGCCCGCTTCAGGAGGAGCCTATGGATTGCGGGACTGCCCGAAGAAGCTCTTTTTATGTGCAAAGAGCGTGTGCCACGCATCTTGATCTAGCTTTCGGACAGTTTGAGTGTGAAGTGTGGGTGAACCACCTTCCTGCCAGGGCTCTACTGGACTCCAGTAGCATGGTAACACTGTTACATGCCAGGGTACTTGGGAGGCTTGGTCCAGTAACTAAGACTCTACAGGTAGTATGTATCCATGGGTACACCAAGGAGTACCCCTTGGTCCCGGTGACTGTTTCCTATGGCCATACCTCAGTTACACAGGAGGTTGGAGTGGTAAACAGTTTAATAAATGACATTATAGTGGGGCGGGACTGTCCACTATTTATGGAACCAGGTACAGACAGGGCTGCCAGGAGAACTGGGGACACTGGGCTTGGAAGGGACAGAGTCTGGGGTGTCCGGGCCTAAAACCTCCACAGCACACCACTCTAATGTGGCGATACCTGTTGTTGATAATGACATTGCAGAGGATGTTAGTTTGGATAATAATGGTCCTGTTTCAGATCTCAAAAACCAAGTTGACCTCTGGGGGGGGGGGGGGGGAGTCTCCCCGTTACAAGTCATGCTGGGGGGAGGATGACGAGGAGCTCTCCCCGGTTAAGGAGGGTGAAGGGGAAACATCCTCAAGGCCAGTGCATCCAGACCTGGATGTATCCAGGGGTGCATTTGGCACCGCCCAATTACAGGATCCTACCTTGGTCAACACTCAAGAGCAGGTTTCTGTCATTGATGGGGTTTCACAAATACCAGGTGCAGATCAGAGGTTTCCTCATTTTGCGTTGAGGGGGGACCTAGTCTATCGAGTGGCTGAAAGCCAAGGAGAACCCATAGAGCAGTTGCTGGTTCCTCAACCGTATAGGCGGATGCTCCTTGATCTAGCCCACAATGACGCACTGGGAGGACACCTGGGGGTGGAGAAAACAGAGGCAGGATAACCGACCGGTTTTACTGGCCAGGGGAGAAGGCCGAGGTTAAAAGATATTGTGCATCCTGTCCCATTTGCCAGTTAACTGCCCCGCTATAGAAACCCCCTTGCCAATTATTGAGATCCCATTTGAGCGGATCGCTATGGATCTTGTGGGACCCCTGGCAAAGTCAGCAAGGGGGCACCAATACATATTGGTCATTCCAGACTATGCAACTAGATATCCAGAAGCAGTACCGTTGAGAAAAATTTCCTCTAAAGCCATTGCCCGGGAGTTATTTCAAATGATCTCACAAACTGGGTTCCCCAAAGAAATACTAATGGACTAGGCCACCCCTTTTATGTCAAAGGTGATGGCGGACTTGTGCAAACTGTTTCAAATTAAGCAGTTAAGGACGTCGGTCTATCACCCGCAGACCGATGGCCTAGTTGAGAGGTTTAATAAAACTCTAAAGTCCATGTTAAAAAGAGTGGCCCAGAAAGACGGGAAGGATTGGGATATGTTACTCCCTGCCCTGTTGTGCGATATCCGGGAGGTTCCACAAGCATCCACAGGTTTCTCACTGTTTGACCTAGTGTATGGACGAAGGCCCCGGGGGTTGCTTGATCTAGTAATAGAAACATGGGAAAGTGAGTCCTCACCGCATAAAACCGTGGTAGAGCATATTTCTCAAATGCGAGAAAGGGTGGCTAAGGTGATGGAGCACATGCAGAAGGCTCAGGATGCCCAAAGAAGAGAATATAACCGGTCGACTAAAGTGAGACTGTTCCAAGGAGGAGACAGGGTAGCTGTCCCAGTGGAGAGCAAGTTCTTGGCCAAGTGGCAAGGTCCGTTTGAAGTAGTGGAGAAAGTGGGTGAGGTAAACTATAAGGTACACCAGGCAGGGAAAAGAAAACCCTACCAAATTTATCACATAAATTTGTTGAAGCTCTGGAGAGACAGAGAAGCGGTGTCCGCGGTGGTGGCGGTAGTCAGGGGACCATGTAGGGATCGACCTGGTGCAGGTTGCAGCTACCCTAACTAGGCCCCAAAGCCAGCAAGTAAAAGAGTTTCTGCAAAGAAATAGGGACATGTTTTCAGGGTTGCCTGGGCTCACCAACGTCATCGGGCATAACATTGTGACCAAGCCCAAGGTAAAAATCCGGCTTAAATCCTACTGTATCCCAGAACCTCAAAATGGCAGTGTCTGGAGAGGTTAAAAGGATGCTTGAACTTGGGGCCATCGAAGAGTCACAGAGCGAGTGGTCCAGTGCGATCGTGTTGGTGACCAAACCCAATGGTACCCTCCGCTTCTGCAACGACTTTAGAAAACTTAACTAAGTCTCCAAGTTCGATGCATACCCCATGCCACGGGAAGTTGAGCTGATTGAGAGATTGGGTCCTGCCAGGTACATCACTGGACCTCACAAAAGGGTATTGGCAGATTCCCCTGACCAAGGAGGCCAGGGAGAAAACAGCTTTCTCTACCCCGGAAGGCCACTTCCAGTATAAGAGAGTGCTGTGTGGTCTACACTCCGCCCCCGCCACATTCTAAAGGGCCATGGACAAAACTTTGCGTCCACACCAACGGTATGCCTCCGTTTACCTAGATAACATAGTCATTTTCAGCACGGATTGGGAGTCCCATCTTCCCCGGGTTCAGGCAGTGGTAGACTCCTTGAGAAGGGCAGGGTTCACCATTAATCCGGAGAAGTGTGCGGTTGGGGTGGAGAAAGCAAAGTATCTATGATACATTGTAGGTAGAGGGCTAGTGAAGCCCCAAATGAGCAAGGTAGAGGCCATAAAGGGCTGCCCCTGCCCTCTAACCAAGAAACAGGTCAGAGCATTTTCTTCGCCACCATTGTGGCACCGCTGACTGACCTCACCAAAGGCCGAAAGTCGGTGATGATCAAATGGAATGCCGAGGCCGAAAAAACTTTTCAAATGCTTAAGACAGCACTGTGCCAGGATCCGGTGCTTTTAGCTCCGGATTTTATAGTACAGCTGAGAAAAACTATGCGGTGGTGGAACGCGAATGTCTTGCCGTCAAGTGGGCTTTAGACTCCCTACGGTATTTCCTCCTAGGAAGGAGGTTTCGCGTAATATCAGACCATGCTCCTCTTACGTGGAGGAGACAGAACAAGCACACCAATTCCAGGGTAACAAGGTGGTTTCTGTCTCTTCAGGAGTTCAACTTCATGGTAGAGCACAGACCCGGAAGACAGCATCAGAATGCCGATGCCCTCTCCCGAGTCCACTGTATGATGTCGAGTGGTGCCTCCAACACCTCCGCGTTGAGGCAGGGGGGGATATGTACAGGACGCCAGGGTTGGGTCCTGGACGGACGCTATGTTGGGCCAATATTTGGAGTGTGGTCCCTATAAGGCAATAGTATAGGGTTCAAGAGGTCACCCAGAGGGGATGAGAAATTCTGGGCAATAAAAGTTGTTCCAGAGAGGACTGGCCTACAATCCTCTCTGCCCTTGTTAAAATGTCATTTGGGGCCCAGAATTTCGGAGGCTCTAAAGTGACGTTCGGGAGGCAACGAGCCTGCTCTCCTGACCACTGGCTGTCAAGCACACAGGTGGTTAAGAACTTCCAGGAAATCAGCTTAAAAGACAGGAAGTGCTGATAGAGGGGATAGAGGGTGTGGAGGAGTATGGGAGTGCACCTGTCTGCAGAAGCTGTGTACTGCTGAGACGCTGGTAAAGGGTCAGCAAGGACTGGAAGTTCTGCCTAAAACTGTATGTGCCTTTGTTTTGATTTTTTACTGTGCTGAAGAAAAACAGACTTTTTTGTTTATGCTGGAGACAAGCGGACTTTTACTTTAATGTTTTTCCCTGTGTGCTGAAGAAAGTGTTGTTTTTGATTTGGTCACAAAAAAAAAAACCTTTTTGTTCAACGTTACCGGTTTACGCACTTAATCCTGCAGAGCCAAACAACCCCAAAAGTTCACAGTATATATAGCAGTGGGTAGAGGGGAGAGAGCAGAAGTCAGGACTATGTAATGTACAACATATTGTATAAGATAAAACAGATAGGACTATATAGTATCAGAATGATGTAATGTACACCATAGAGTACATATTGTGCAGGGGTCAGGAGTATGTAATGTACAACATAGAATATATAGTGCAGGGGTCAGGAGTATGTAATGTACAACATAGAATATATAGTGCAGGGGTCATGAATATGTAATGTACAATATAAATTATACAGTGTAAGGGTTAGGACTCATGATATTGGTATTCAGTGATCAGTGGAAACTTAAATATTTACATGAGACAAGTTGCAGAGATCCCACACCGCTGCCTCCCATCTCCTGAGACTGCACTCGGTGACTTGGGTCTGAGACTATACAGACCTATCCCTCCACCCGGCACAGCCAGCAGACAACAGAGCAAGTAACCCTGGGAGAATTGTTCTGTCAGAGTTCTCACTAGACCCGGGCATGGGACAGAAGACCCAAGGTACATACCCCAGGTGTCTAGGTCAAGCAAACCCTATGGTGAAAATCAACATTTTGCTGCCAGCTGAACCCCAGAATCTCCATAAATCCAGTCTAGAGACATAAATTGTGTCTGCAGCACAGAGAAGGAAGATTATCCGAGAGAAATACAGGAATACAGGACGGGGAACACAGCTCAGGAAAGTGACCAGGGGATTACAGGCTGATATCACCCAGTCCCCGCCCTACTCTGGACCAATCAATGAGCAGTATGGGTGGAGGAATCGATTTAGTGTTAATGACCCACCTGTGCTGATCTCTGTAGGAGTGTCCTCCTCTATAAATGTCCCCGTTATTCCATCCTCCTCCATAGACTGCTGATCATCCCTCACATACATCTCTTCTTCTTCTGATTTCACCTCAAATTCTATATCGATTGGATCTCCACTCTAAACCAAGAGAATGAGAGAGAATATCATCTGTAAGATATAAACTTACATACAAAATCCACACATCATCTCCACCAGTCCATGTTCTAGATGCTCCGCCCCACCAACCTTGTAACAGTGGGGGATGGTGTGACCTTCCTGTGTGGAATCCCGGGAATACAGAGGACGGGGACATCTCTCTGGGGGGTCTCTGTAGCTGGATGACTCCACCATGGTGTCCTGGTACAGATCGTTGTGTTCTTTTAGAGACTCTGACTCCTCCATCACCTTATTATCATCCTCCTCTTTTATCTCTTCTTTAACCTCAACTTTAGAATCTCTCAGGTTTCCACTCTGAATATAGAATAAAAATGACATCAATGGTAACAATGCAGATAATGTACAGATCCTAATGATACTATCAGTGATTGTTCCTCGTCTACCTGATGATGGTGGGGGATGGTGTGACCTTCCTGTGTGGAATAATAACGGGAATACAGAGGACAGGGACATCTCTCTGGTGGGTTCCTGGTATTAGGTGGCTCCATCATATCCTTGTGTCCTTCTGAAAACTCCTCCATCACTCCATACTCCTCATCCTCCTCTTTATACCCTTCTTTAATATCAATATTATCATCCCCGAGGTTTCCACTCTGAATATAGAATAAAACATTCATTATAATAAACATGTTTGTGTATAAATCATAACCACCAATAATTGTTCCTCATCTACCTGATGATGGTGGGGGATGGTGTGTTCTCCCTCCATCACCCCATCCTCATCATCCTCCTCCTTTATCTCTTCATTAACCTCAACTTTAGAATCTCTCAGGTTTCCACTCTGAATATAGAATAAAAATGACATCAATGGTAACAATGCAGATAATGTACAGATCCTAATGATACTATCAGTGATTGTTCCTCATCTACCTGATGATGGTGGGGGATGGTGTGACCTTCCTGTGTGGAATCCCGGGAATACAGAGGACGGGGACATCTCTCTGGTGGGTTCCCATTACTGGATCCATCTGTAGGAAACACACACACTGACTGAATCCATTGTTTCTATGTGTTTATCAGATGATGGGGGATCTAGGTGGAGCCTCCGTACTGCTCTCTCCTTTACAATAAAGTCTCCTCTTACCCGGTGATGTGAGGGGCGGCTGATTGTCCATCATGACGTCCTTGTAGAGATCCTTGTGTCCTTCTAAATACTCCCACTCCTCCATGGAGAAATAGACAGTGACATCCTGACACCTTATAGGAACCTGACACACACAATGATACAGTCACCATCCAGACACACCCCTTGTCTGTTACTGGATAATGTCCCAGAATCCTCCTCACCTCTCCTGTCAGCAGCTCCATCATCTTCTTGGTGACTTCTAGAATCTTCTCCATGTTGTGTCTCTCAGGTATTAGGTAGTCACATGGAGGCACTGTGATGGTCATGTGATCACCTGACTTCACAAGAGGAAATCTCTGTATTGGGGAACCAATAGGAATATCATGTTAGAATCCCAGAATCCTCCTCACCTCTCCGGTCAGGTCTGTGTATTATTAATAGAGATAAGAGTGATGTCATGTGACCTCCCAGAATCCTCCTCACCCCTCCGGTCAGGTCTGTGTATTATTAATAGAGATAAGAGTGATGTCATGTGACCTCCCAGAATCCTCCTCACCTCTCTGTCAGGTCTGTGTTTTATTAAGAGAGATAAGAGTGATGTCACGTGACCTCCCAGAATCCTCCTCACCTCTCCGGTCAGGTCTGTGTATTATTAATAGAGATAAGAGTGATGTCATGTGACCTCCCAGAATCCTCCTCACCTATCTGGTCAGGTCTGTGTATTATTAATAGAGATAAGAGTGATGTCATGTGACCTCCCAGAATCCTCCTCACCTCTCCGGTTAGCAGGTACATGATCTCCAGGGTGAGGTTTAGTATCCTCTCAGTCATGTCACTCCGGGCCTCCTCCATTCTCATTGGTCATGTGATGTATACAGGTTACCTGTAGACCAATAATTGATAAGAGAGAATAATCTGGACTGTACTGGTTGTACAATATTAGGATGGGGGTGTATGGGGGGTAATATGAGGGATTCTATCATGTAAGAACAGCCCCCACCCCCAGTGGGATTACCCATAAAGGAACATTCCTTTTAGCATTTGTAATGGGTTTTAGCGTCTGGGCGCATCTAACCCTTTGTCTATAGAACCCCCCCCCCCGCCCCAAAATGTCAAGGGGTCTCTAATACAGACCCCTCGACAAAATGAAGAGAATTCTCTATGGGGAATGTTCTGGCCCTGAAGGGGTTAATTTAGGTCTCCACACTATATATGTGTGTATCATCATCTGCTGGAGATAAAAGACGTCACAGTGACTATGGAGGAAGAAGACGGACATGACGGGGTTACTGGGTGTAAATAGAAAATAAGATCTTATTACCTCCTCTGCTGCGTCTTCTAGCAATGTCTTCCCTCTTTGTTCTCGCGACTCACCTCTCACTTGGAACTTTATATTTATACCTGACATCACTTCCTGTCTGAAGCTGACATCACTTCCTGTCTTCCATAGAGATTTCCTTTCTCTATGGTAGAAGTGAGATCACCACCTTGCGTTTCTCAGAAGAACTGCAGTCCCAAGAAACATCTCATAGTGTGAACACGGCCTTGTGCTGTGCGTGTGTGTATGTACTGTATATCCTTATAGATGGGTCATCTCCACTCCCACCAAGGGGGGTAGAAATATATTACTGCCTAGTCCAGCCTTTCACAGCCAGGGTTTCTCCAAAGGGTTCTAGGGGTTCCTTGAGCAATGAACAATTTCTGTCTCTCTAACAACTGACATCAAGGAGGGCAGTCTTCCCATCGATGACGATGTAAGAATGTCCTTATCCTCTGATCACTGATATAAGGGGGTCCTTCTGTCATTGGTCACCAATGTAAGGGACCACTACACTGACCACATATGTAAGAGGGTCCTTCTCCCATTGGTCACCACTGTAAGGGACCAATAAACAGACCACTAAAACTAGAGCTCTGGGTGTGGACGGAACCCATGTTTGAACAGAATTTGGCGTGTTTAGGCGGATGGCGAATGGATGAACTAAATAGGTGTTCAGCCAATTGCAACTTCTGGCTGCAGTATTACTCCCGCCTCTAAATGTGGCAGCTTCCTGCTCAGGTTGGTTGATAGGAGGTTGGTTACCACAAGTGTCCGAATACCCAGTGATGTACACCCACCAGGCTTATTCAGCTGTATACTGGGGATTTGCTGCTTGGCCAGTTAATGTAAACAAAATATTAAAAGAAGCACAAACAACTGTATGGACCCCCCTCCTCCGCTAAGACATTTGTAGCCAGGGGTTGCTACTAAAGTTATTATGTTGAGTAGTTTATTGTTCCTTTAGTAAGGGTTTGTCTCCCTCTAGTGACCGCTGAACTCTATCAGGATCTTCCTTCTGTTTTAGAAGCAAACAGTTATGCATTGTGGGATATGTAGTTTGATGAGGAAGTGACTCATGTTGTTAAATCAGTCTGGGAACTACTAGACCCACAATGCCAGGTCACAGACCCACAATGCCAAGTTACAGAACATCCTGTTGGGTAGAGAGATAAAAGGACAGGCGTGGCCTGTTTTTGGCCTCTCTGGACGCCATTCAATTCCTAGCAGGAGGTCTGTGTGTGTGACCAGGAGTGAGAGACTGCGGCCTACAGTGGAGAGTCGGATTGACTGCCTGACAGGGATCTTTGTGAACGGCCCTGCTAATTGAGCAGGTGGATCGGCCTGCACTTCGAAGTGTTTGGGGCCATCTGCCTTCCTGCCCATCTGGAGTGGCAGCACGGCATGCTGGAGCCATCTTCACTGACTGAAGCACCAGTAGAGGATTCCGGACGGAGTCTGCCAGCCAGCTGGGATCCACAGTGGTGAGAGGGCACCAACCTATCTAAGTAGTGACTGCAGTATTGCTGAGTGAGTTTCTTTCCTACAGACTGCTGCTGAGACCTGTAGTTCCACGGCTGTGGATCTGCTGCACCTGAGCATCTTACAACCAGACTTTGGGGTCTTGCTTTCCTTTCCCCCATGCTGTAAGGTCAGTACTGTATTACTCACATATTAAAGGAATTACAAGTGGGAATAGTTCTTCAGCTAAGGAATCCATAGCCTGGTATTTCTACAGTCATTGCTTTCCCTCTGTTTCTCTTGGATTACAAAGAATTACACAACTCAACACTGCAGTATAAAATAAGCTAGCTGAAGACAAACTGGAACTTGAGGAACATTCACCACTTTATTCCTTTACAACGCTTACTGGTCTGCATTGGAGAAGTGCTCTGAGCTGCAACCTAGGGGGAGCCATTTAGTTAGATATAGTTAGAACTTGTATTGTATTACTGTATTCACTGTTGTGCATTCTCTTAGTGCATTGGTCTGTGTGCTGAGGCCTCAGTGGGAAGGTATTCAATACATGTGTGAAAAGGTATTGAAGATCTATCTCCCTGTGTACCTGTTCACATATACCCTCATCAGGTTATTACTGGGTACAAGTGTATGATATCATTGTATTGAACAAATACCTCTGTCAATCATAACCTGTATTCATTCAGTGTTTAATCGTACCATTCTGTTGTGTTATCTTTTACCATAGTAAACGTTCTTTGAGTGGTTCAGTGACTTTGTCTGAGTTTCTCATTACTAACGTGGTATTTTACAATGGAACCCAAGGTGTCAGAGGTAAGAGAGTCAATCAGCAGCCCCCATGGGGGTACCGCTACATTTGGAGGTCCCACGAGATACCCCATCTCAGTTGATGCGTCCAGAGTGGAAGAGACCATGGACTCAGCCACAGCCGCACAGTGGAGTCAGGAGTATGGGAGTCGACCAGAGCAAACCATAGTTCTGAGATTACCAGGAGTCCGGTGATTTGACAGGGAGGTACGGCAGTTGATGAGGAAGGTCGCTCCGGAAAAGGGGTCCTACCTCTTGGACCTGAAACATGAGTTTGAAGAAGACTGTACATATGCCCCAATAGAATGGAAGGAGAGTATTCCGGCCGAGTTCCAGAAGGGTGCTGTAAGCTTTATATGCCACATGAGTTCGACTTGAACATCTGGTGTTCGCCCGTTTGTCAAAATATTAACATTATGGGGTGTTCGCTGCAAATTTGACTGCCAAATAACGCCTCATAATGCACTGTGAGATCGCATGCTTTGGCCAATCCCAGCACCCTCAGCTAAGAGAGCCATAATTGGCCAAAGGCAGGGTGCCTTTGGCCCATCATGGCTCAGTGGGACTAAGTCCACACCCCACACTATATAAGGCTGCATGCACGTCGGCCCTGTGTAGTGTGTTGTTGGCGTGGACAGAGAGATAGTGTGATTTAGATTGAGCAGGCAGGTGATTCAGTTAGTTATCTGCAGTGTATTCAATATATATATATATATATATATATAGTCAGTCTCGTGTGTATATATACACTCTGCATCCAGTGTAGCCTATACCTGACTGCAGGCCATTCCTGGTGTACTTTTTCTAATACAGTATACTTCAGGCAGTGTACACAGTACACAATACAGTGCACACCTAGTGCAGTTGCTACTACTTTTCTGGTGGTGTACACCATACACAATACAGTGTAGTGTGGTTTTGCTAAACAAAATTGACATCATGTCCGGAAGGCCACCAAGGAGAGGCAGACGCTCACTGGCCACTAAAAGGGGGCAAGCAGGCTCTGTGTCTACAGCCAACAGTGCTGGTCATGGACACGGTGCATCCTCTTCAGCAAGTGGCCATGGGGCACGCTTGTCCTTTTTTCGGCAGCTGGCCTTGTTATTGAGCCATAACATGCAGAAGAGTTGGTGGAGTAGATAACAAAGCCGTCCTCATCCTCTGTCACCCAGGCTCATGGTAGTTTGTCTGCCAATGCAGCTGCCAAAGCGGCCTATTCCATTGGCTCCATGTCATCAGTCAATCCTTCCCTAGCCCCACCATCATGCATGGAGGAGTCCCCCGAACTGTTCGACCACAGTGTCGGGTACATGCTGCAAGAGGATGCACAGCGTTTTGAAGGCTCCGATGATGGGACCCAGGTTAAGGAAGGGAGTAACATGAGCCTAGAGAGAGGGGGTGCCCAAGAAGGACAAGAAACTGGCAGTCATGTTCCCCCAGCTGCAGCATACTGCCAAGTTTGCTCCAGTGAGGAGGAGGGAAGGGATGATGAGGTCACTGACTCTACTTGGGTCCCTGATAGAAGAGAGGAGGAGGGGAAGGGGGGGCACATCTCCAATTAGGCAGGATGCCCTCCAGGTGGCAGCTTTAGGGCAGTCACCCTATTGCATCACACCGCAGAGCTTCGCAAGTGCAGGGTGCTGCTGACTCCCCCTGTATTTTGAAAAGTTCTTTGGTGTGGGCTTTTTTGACACGTGTGCAGAAGATTGCACCGTTGCTGTTTGCAACCTATGTCTGAAGTGGATCAAGAGTGGCAAGAACAGCAGCCGCCTGGGCACCACATGCAGTCCAATGGCAACAGCACTAAAAAGACCAACATAAAAAAAGGCGGACCTCTCCTTGCTTCTCATCAGTTGGGATCTCAAACCCCACTATACATTCAGTCCTCAGAAACCTGCACTGAGAGGAATGAAGGTGTAGCAATAAGTGTCCCAAGTCCTTGCAGCCAATCTGCTAGCAGTACACCACTATCCGATTGTAGCAGGCAAATTTCCCTACCCCTGTTGCTAAACCATAGAAAGAAGTTTGCTCCCAGCCATCCACATGCCCAGCGGTTGAATGCTAGCTTGGCTAAATTGCTAGCACTGCAACTGCTGCCTTTTCAGCTGGTAGACTCTGCTGCCTTTCATGAATTTGTGGAATGTGCGGTACCTCAGTGGCAGGTTCCCAAATGCCATTTCTTTTCACGGAAGACCATTCCGGTTTCTCTACCAGCACGTGGAAGGCAATGTCTGGGCCTCGTTGGACAGGGTTGTCAGCAGTAAGGTACATATTACTGCTGACTCATGGTCCAGCATGGACAGGGACGTTACCATTTCTTCAGGGCACACTGGGTAACTCTGCTGGCAGCTGGGAAGGATGCAGGATAGGGTTCAGTATTGTTGGAGCCTGTTCCGCCACCACGCCTCCAAAATGACCCATGTTCCCTGCCTGGTGGGCAACACGATCAGGCTTGGCGCGGCATTGCTGCCCACTTTGGGGATAGCTCCCATGATCTCTCCCTTATATCCGGTACTAGGCAACCCCCTATTTCAGTCAGGATGTGAAGAAATAACTATCGACAGTTAGTTAATATGGGATGCATTCATGCATCCAGCTTTATTCATAATGGGACCTGGCTGACAATAGGAGAACTGACTGAACAAAGGAATAGAATCAAACTTAAATTTTGGAGTGCATTACAGGTTATCCACTTTCTCAGGTCCCTCCCAGAACCAGGACGGTTCATCCGACCCCTTAATACATTTGAAAAGCTCTGTAGTGGTAGAGGAGCAATATCCCATACACTTTCGTTAGTGGGTTACTAAATATGCAGTCGGAAACACATTCGCTGAAGTGTATTCGGGATTGGGAACGGGAGCTAGAGAAGACTTTTAGCCTGGAACAGCAACAAAGGATGATTACATTTATACATGAAACATCAAGATGTGCTAAAACACAGGAAACTAACTATAATATTTTTTCTAGATGGTACAAAACACCATAAAAACTAAAAAAAAAATCTTCCCCGACACCACAGATCGGTGCTGGAGATGTCAGAAAGAGAAAGGTACCATGTTACACATCTTTTGGGACTGTCCAAGGCTGAAAAGTTTTTGGGGGGAGATCCTAAAAATTCTTCAACGCTTCACAGACTCAACAATACCGGAAGAGCCAGCATTTTGCCTCTTACATGTTAATGACCTGTCGGAGAAGGCATACAAGGAATCAATTATTTGTCATCTTCTAGATGCTGCAAAAGCTTGTATACCACTAAAGTGGAAATCAACATTACCACCAACAATACAGATGTGGGTCTGTAGAGTGAGGGAGATTAGTAGATTGGAAGATCGTGCGCTCTCCTCTCGCCATCAGCAAGAGAGATATTCCGGGACCTGGGGTCCCTGGAATGCCTTTCTCGCTTCTGACGAGGGAAAACTCTTCTCGACAATGCAACAAATATGTAGGAGAACTGAATAGAACAAGGATATAGGGTGGTGGAGTAGGCGGGGTCTTCGTACCTTCCGGCGGACAGAGTTAGATATATATGGGTATATGTATGACTATATATGTTTTTAGTTAGGGGGGGCTCTTTTTCCCTTTTTTTTGAGGGGGGATATATAGGGAAAGAATTATATAAGGCAGGCGACCCATGTGTTTAGTGTATCCAGCGTTATGACGACTCCCAATCTCAGGAAGATAGGAGAGGGTTGTTTATTTTCCATAGGTATAAGATATGAGTATGATGTTTTACTTTGGACTTTGTGGATACCTATTGATGTGATGTATATATATGTTATGTTTATCGGTACACTATTGTTATATCATTATTGTTGGTTTGACATGGAACTGCCTTTTTTTAATTGAAAATAAAATAGATATTTGTAAAAAAAAAAAAATGAATCAGTCTTGGATCACCAGCTACCAAGCACCTGATGCTGATGTAGCCAATTGATTTTTCTATGGATGTGGGATCCCTTGAAGACTGCCTATGCTGAGTGACTATCCTATTATGCTGAGTGACTATCCTATTCCTCCTCAATCTTGATGATGCTAGCTTCTATGAATATTTTTGGTTCAAGGTACCACTACCTAAGGCCCAATTTATCTGCCCCTGTTTAACAGAGGCATGTAATTACAATTTTTGATCTAATATTTCATAGCAGGACTCGTTCCTGTGCTCAACAAGAGTATCTGTGAGGGGTTACAGTGTTGTGGCACCACCACCGCGGCCAAAGACCCAACTTTCTGCCCCTGTTTAACAGGGGCGTGCAATTACAATTTTTGATCTAATATTTCACAGCAGGGCCCGTTCCAGCGCCCACCAAGAGTAACTGTGAGGGGTTACCATGTTCGGGTACCACCAACACCTAAGGCCCAATTTTCGGCAGAGTATATAGTGCAGTCCGCATAGTAGATACAGGCGGCCCCCTACTTTTAAACATTACATTACAGCCACAAGTAGTTTTAAACAAATTATTTTCCTTTAGAAATGTAATTTTGCTGCGGGACAGTTCTAAACAGGGGGAAAAAAATGTGCCACTTTACAGGCATACTATAGACACCCCCCAGGTACGAAATTGAAAGGAATATATAACTTTTATTGTTTCACTTTATGCATTATTATAATCACTGCTCCATGAAAAAACTGTTGTTTTTAAAACTTTTTTTGCTTTGACACATGTCCTCTGGGACAGGACCCGGGGCCCCAAACACTTTTTATGACAATAACTTGCATATTAGCCTTTTAAACTAGCACTTTTGATTTTTCACGCAGTGTTTTACTGCCAGTTCGCATGTTCTGCCGCAAACCGAACCGGGGGTGTTTCGGCTCTTCCCTATAAATTAGACAGATAACTGAGAAGCCGCAGATGTCACTCGCTAACAAGCTTTTAGATGTTTTACGAAGTTCCAAGGAATGTCTATACAAGAGGAAATCTATATGTTGTAAACGCCTAGAAGAGGCCACTTGGCATCCTGGCGTGAGTCGCTCCTTTCCCTGGTGAAATAAAAGGTTTGTTTTCCTGGAGTCCGTGTCCGGAGTCCATTCCTGGTTTCCCAGAACTCAAAGAGCCGTTTTGCTGCAACATTTATCTGGTGCATTGGCCGGGAAACCAGGTGTGACGGCTGTGACAGGTGACAACACCACCAGCAATTCTTCTCATTCCACCGACACACACAACTTTTTTTTCTCTTCAATTCATTTTTTTATTATAATTTTTACTTTTAAACAGATTACAGTCATAGAATCAGGAAATAGTAAAAAGGTAGAAATGCGATTGGTCAGGAAAATGACTTGTCTGGAATGTGGAGGCGGAGTCATACAACACAATATACAACGTGTTCCATTATTATAACAAAGTATTGTAGAAAAGATCACACCATAGAAAATGGGGGAAAAGGAGAAAATAAACCCGGATATTAAGGGGAAATTTGTGTACGAGGAACACCTTAACAATCACCACCATTTTATTCTCCAGGGTGTTAGAAAATATATATAATGTTTGGGGGTTTTAAGTAATTTTCTAGCAAAAAAATCAGTTTAATCTTAAAAACACCAAGTCTGAAAAACAGGCCTCGGTCCTTAAGTGGTTAATAATCAATTCCACTTATATATCCCGGGGGGGAAGGACATGAAAGAAAAAACACAAGTACCATAGTGCTCTCTGCTTCTGAATTTATTATAAAAGCCCCCCTAAAAAGTTACATTTACAATAAAAACAACAAGTATCAGATCACCAGCTCACTCACCGCCGATCGACATTCACATTAGATTTTATTAATGATTGATTGTAATATGTTTATAAAGTGATATAAGCTCATGAAATGTGGGAGGGGTAACTCGGCTCGTTGGTCTAGGGGTACGATTCTCGCTCGGGGTGCGAGAGGCCCCATATTCAAATCCTGGACAAGCCGTAGTTTTATATATTATTATTATTTTTTAGGATCGGTGTACAATTGATTTTTCATATATGTGATTGATTCATACATATTTATGTTTTCTATAATAATTTTTAATGAATGGACAACGAGGTCCTAATAAAGATAGAATTTGTCCCGGTAGATAAAGATATACATAGGAACATCTTTTCATTTTATTTTAGACTTGTTTTTTTATTGTATGTATATGGCGATACATCACACACTCATGTGGAGATTAGATTGTAACGGGACATTACCACGGAGCTCAGCGGTGTGATCGAGTGAGAGCGCCCTGCTGGTTTGCAGATTCGGGTGACACGCTCTCCAGCTCTATGAATGTGAGCTCTGTAGTCACAGGAAGAGGGCGTGCCTCAGACTGTGGTGATGCCTGAACGGTTGCCTAGGCAACAGGCAGGTATATAGGGTTTCACCTCATTTGACCCACCCATCTACTGATGAAGGCCAACGAGAGGCCGACACGCGTTTAGAAGGGATGAGCCCTATCTGTGATGTCAGGCGAAGCGCCGTGGGTCTAGATCGGCGGTGAATGAGCTGGTGATTTGATACTTGCTGTTTTTATTGTTATTTCTTGTAAGTGTAACTTTTTAGGGGACTCTAGCTATGACTAAGCACTAGTTTCAGTGCGAAACGCGTCATAAATCGGGTTTTATTTTGCTGTGACTTGTAGTGCTGTCCTTCTTTTAATAAAGGCGACAATTTGTTCAGAGTGCGGCTGTCCAGAGACAATTTTTGTTCCAGTGTAACTTTTTATGGGGGGGCTTTTATAATAAATTCAGAAGCAGAGAGCACTATGGTACTTGTGTTTTTTCTTTCATGTCCTTCCCCCTGGGATATAGAAGTGGAATTGATTATTAATAAGTGAATGGAGGAAGGTGGTGTTTGGAGACAATTTATACGTTGATTCCCCACACAGAGGTGCAGTCTGGAGACTGTAGGAATTACTACCATTGGTAAAGTGGACGGATCGTGATCGGACACGAGGAGTGATCTGTCTATGAGTTTTATACTCACCCCTGAGGTGAGCATGCATTTTAGCAGGTGGGGGTGCGCACTGAATATTGGATCCATTTAAATCTGATTTTTCACAGCGGTGACAGCTTTGGAAACCTCCATATGAACTGTTTTTTTTATCATTTATTTCTTTTTTCATAAATAGTTTTATGGAATGTATAATTATTTGTTTCTATAAGATTTATAGATACGCAGCGCTGCACTATTTTCACACAATTAATACGCAGCTTCTACTTTTCAGAGGTGCGATATCGTTCTCTGTAGAATCCGTGTTTTATTGATTGCATGGAATATTGGAATTTTCTGAGATTGTGGATTTGGGGTTTTCATGAGCTGGAAGCCACAATCATCACAATGATGACAAATCACGGCTTGAACCCTCTTGCTTTGCATGTAATGAGTCTCTCTCATATATTAGTCTCGCCTTTTAAGTTGCATTAGTGAAATAAATGAACTTTTGCACCATATTCAAATTTTTCGAGTTTCACCCGTATATCAGGGTGTGCTTCTTCCCCACATGTCCAGCAACATTCACATACAAGACATTTCCCGCACTCACTAATACACCTCGAGGGTTGTGTGGGACCCCTGATGTACAGGAAGACAGGACTTCAGTGAGGAACATTTCCCTCACTCAGGACAGGAATACGGCTTCTCCCCCGTGTGAGATCTCTGATGTGTGGAAAGATTGGACTTCTGTGCAAAACATTTCCCTCACTCAGGACAGGAATACGGCTTCTCCCTCGTGTGAGATCTCTGATGTGTGTTACGACTGGACGTCTGCGAAAAACATTTCCCGCACACAGAACAGGAAAAAGGCTTCTCCCCCGTGTGAGATCTTTGATGTGTGGAAAGACTGGACTTATCTGAAAAACATTTCCCGCACTCAGGACAGGAATACGGCTTCTCCCTAGTGTGAGATCTCTGATGTGTGGAAAGATGGGACTTCTGTGAAAAACATTTTCCGCACTCAGAACAGGAAAAAGGCTTCTCCCCCGTGTGAGATCTCTGATGTTTGGAAAGATCGGACTTCTGTAAAAAACATTTCCTGCACTCAGAACAGGAAAAAGGCTTCTCCCCCGTGTGAGATCTCTGATGTGTGGAAAGATGGGACTTCTGTAAAAAACATTTTCCGCACTCAGAACAGGAAAAAGACATCTCCCTCGTGTGAGATCTCTGATGTTTGGAAAGATTGGACTTCTCTGAAAAACATTTCCCGCACTCAGGACAGGAAAAAGACATCTCCCCCGTGTGAGATCTCTGATGTTTGGAAAGATTGGACTTCTGTGAAAAACATTTCCCGCACTCAGGACAGGAATACGGCTTCTCACCTGTGTGAGATCTCTGATGTGTGGAAAGATTGGACTTATCTGAAAAACATTTCCCGCACTCAGAACAGGAAAAAGGCTTCTCACCCGTGTGAGATCTCTGATGTGTGGAAAGATTGGACTTATCTGAAAAACATTTCCCGCACTCAGAACAGGAAAAAGACATCTCCCCCGTGTGAGATCTCTGATGTTTGGAAAGATTGGACTTCGTTAAAAAACATTTCCCGCACTCAGGACAGGAAAAAGGCTTCTCCCCCGTGTGAGATCTCTGATGTGTGGAAAGATAGGACTTCTGTGAAAAATATTTCCCGCACTGAGGACATGGAAACCTCTTATGTGTTGGAAAGACAGCACCATCCCGCACAGTCTGAGGTTCCTCAGCATAAGAGGAATACGATGGTCCGGCACCGTCCCGTACAGTCTGAGGTTCCTCAGGATAAAAGGAATACGATGGTCCGGCACCGTCCCGCACAGTCTGAGGTTCCTCAGGATAAGAGGAATACGATGGTCCGGCACCGTCCCGCACAGTCTGAGGTTCCTCAGGATAAGAGGAATACGATGGTCCGGCACTGTCCCGCAGAGTCTGAGGTTCCTCAGGATAAGAGGAATACGATGGTCTGGCACCGTCCCGCACAGTCTGAGGTTCCTCAGGATAAGAGGAATACGATGGTCCGGCACCGTCCCGCACAGTCTGAGGTTCCTCAGGATAAGAGGAATATGATGGTCCATCTACACTGTGTGGTGCCGGATGGACATTTGAGGTAGTCGGGTTTTCTCCTGGACTATACTGTGTGATGTCCTCATCTTCTACTTTACAGTCTGGAGACAAAGTGAGACAATCCTCTGAGGTTTTCCTCATCTCCCGTCCATCTACTAAAATAGAAATAAAAAGATTATTACTAGACATGAGCTGATTGGTTCTCCTAAACCAGGACTCCGCCCACATCAGGCATCTTTGTCTCTGAGGATCTTACAATTCCCCCCTCAAGGTAACTAGTAAATGGCTCCTCTGATCTCCTACCAGATCATTTCTTTATTCATGGACCTTAGTCAGAGAGTGAGGAAACAACGAGAACTGTCTTTTATAGGAGTGACAGTGATGAGGGGATTATAGGACGAGGGTCAGGAGAATGTAATGTACAACAGAGTATATAGTGCAGGGGTCAGGAGTATGTAATGTACAACATAGAGTATATAGTGCAGGGGTCAGGAGTATGTAATGTACAACATAGAGTATATAGTGCAAAAGTCAGGAGTATGTAATGTACAACATAAAGAATATAGTGCAGGGGTCAGGAGTATGTAATGTACAACATAGAGTATATAGTGCAGGGGTCAGGAGTATTTAATGTACAACATAGAGTATATAGTGCAGGGGTCAGGAGTATGTAATGAACATGTAGCACCCTGGTGTATAGGAAGGGTGACTAATAAGTTTCCCAGGTGGTAGTTATCCTTGCTTATTGTTAGGAGATCTACTGATTCCTCTCTAACTTTGGATGGCTGCACATTTTCTCTTCTGTCACTAGGTGGCATTAGATAGACAAGGGTGTAGCTAGGTCGGATTATGAATGGATGGGGTGCCTCAGCCAATTGACAGGGGTTTCTTTGGTCCCTTGGCCTGCTGGGAGAGCCTATTTATTTGGGTGGAGCCTGGTGATCGGGGGGTTTTGTGCCACCTGGACAGCTGTCTGGGTGGACGTGTGGTATGTCGCCCGGTTTGCTAGGCCGGAAGCCTGAGGCCTATCCAGGAGCAAGAGAAGCAGCGCAGGGTTGGGACTTCAGGATTGGATTCCAACCGAGAGTAAAGGTTCAGCCAAATGGGGAACCAGTTGTGGTCTGAGGTGGAGGGGAAGCTGTCGCCACTAAGGGACCATCCACCTTGTTACCGGAGACTATAGTTAGTAAGCTGCAGCCAGTACCAGAGCAATCTTCTCAGCAGCCTGGGACAGTGAAGAAGTGGGAAAGCTTCAGCAGGTGCCAAGCCAGGGGCCCAGCGGGATAGCGGGGTGACGCTTGAGAAATATACAGCGATTTAGTTGTAGAACAGCTCAGGAGATTCAGTGGCCACTGAATCTGGAAGTCTATTGAGAGACCGGGAGCTCAGGGAGAGAAGATCTGCAGTGAGAGACTGTGTGAGAAGAAGACAACTATTCTCTGTTACCAAGAGTTATGTAGAACTACCATTAGTGACTGTAACAAGATTTGTTACCATAGGAGACAGCGGTCCTACCTATACAGAAGTGGTGTCCGGCTAGAGGCCTGCCACTGTATAGCAGTCTACCTATAGAAGTCTCGGAGTCTGCCAATTGTCATTGCATCTACTCAAATGTGTCCTGGCCCTAAACCAGCTCTCCAACCGTTCTTGTTCAGAGATAATAAAGAGTATGTAATGTACAACATAGAGTATATAGTGCAGGGGTCAGAACTCATGATATTGAAGTTCAGTAATCAGTGGCGGATTAAATGTTTACTGGAGACAAGTTGCAGAGATCCCACACCGCTGCCTCCCATCTCCTGAGACTGCACTCAGTGACTTGGGTCTGAGACTATACAGACATATCCCTCCACCCGGCACAGCCAGCAAATAACAGAGCAAGTAACCCGGGAGAATTGTTCTGTCAGAGATCTCACTAGACCCAGGCATGGGGCAGAAGACCCAAGGTACATACCCCAGGTGTCTAGGTCAAGCAAACCCTATGGTGAAAATCAACATTTTGCTGCCAGCTGAACCCCAGAATCTCCATAAATCCAGTCTAGAGACATAAATTGTGTCTGCAGCACAGAGAAGGAAGATTATCCGAGAGAAATACAGGAATACAGGACAGGGAACACAGCTCAGGAAAGTGACCAGGGTATTACAGGCTGATATCACCCAGTCCCCGCCCTACTCTGGACCAATCAGTGAGCAGTATGGGTGGAGGAATGGATTTAGTATTAATGACCCACCTGTGCTGATCTCTGTAGGAGTGTCCTCCTCTATAAATGTCCCCGTTATTCCATCCTCCTCCATAGACTGCTGATCATCCCTCACATACGTCTCTTCTTCTTCTGATTTCACCTCAAATTCTATATCGATTGGATCTCCACTCTAAACCAAGAGAATGAGAGAGAAAATCATCTGTAAGATATAAACTTACATACAAAATCCACACATCATCTCCACCAGTCCATGTTCTAGATGCTCCGCCCCACCGACCTTGTAACAGTGGGGGATGGTGTGACCTTCCTGTGTGGAATCCCGGGAATACAGAGGACGGGGACATCTCTCTGGTGGGTTCCCGGTATTAGGTGGCTCCATCATATCCTTGTGTCCTTCTGAAAACTCCTCCATCACTCCATACTCCTCATCCTCCTCTTTATACTCTTCTTTACCAACAATATTATCATCCCCGAGGTTTCCACTCTGAATATATAATAAAACATTCATTATAATAAACATGTTTGTGTATAAATCATAACTACCAATAATTGTTCCTCATCTACCTGATGATGGTGGGGGATGGTGTGTTCTTCCTCCATCACCCCATCCTCATCATCCTCCTCTTTTATCTCTTCTTTAACCTCAACTTTAGGATCTCTCAGGTTTCCACTCTGAATATAGAATAAAAATGACATCAATGGTAACAATGCAGATAATGTACAGATCCTAATGATACTATCAGTGATTGTTCCTCATCTACCTGATGATGGTGGGGGATGGTGTGACCTTCCTGTGTGGAATCCCGGGAATACAGAGGACGGGGACATCTCTCTGGTGGGTTCCCATTACTGGATCCATCTGTAGGAAACACACACACTGACTGAATACATTGTTTCTATGTGTTTATCAGATGATGGGGGATCTAGGTGGAGCCTCCGTACTGCTCTCTCCTTTACAATAAAGTCTCCTCTTACCCGGTGATGTGAGGGGCGGCTGATTGTCCATCATGACGTCCTTGTAGAGATCCTTGTGTCCTTCTAAATACTCCCACTCCTCCATGGAGAAATAGACAGTGACATCACCTGATACTTACAAAGATAAAGTCATCATCCAGACACATTCCTTGTGTTGAACCTTCACAGACATCAGGAATAGTTATTTCCTCCTCCATAAAGATTATAAAATCAAAATCAAGTATCATAAGTCCACCTCTAACTAAAACCCCCAACCCGTATTATCGTATAATCTGTTAGTATAAACTGAAATGAAGAGAATGTTCCGGCCCTGTAAGTGGGGGAATGTTCTGACCCTGAAGGGGTTAATCTAGGTCTCCACACTATATATGTGTGTATCATCATCTGCTGGAGATAAAAGACGTCACAGTGACTATGGAGGAAGAGGACGGACATGACGGGGGTTACTGGGTGTAAATAGAAGATAAGATCTTATTACCTCCTCTACTGCCGATTCCAGCAACGTCTCCTCTCTACTGCCTCCCGACTCACTTCTCACCCGCAACTTCCTGTGTGTCCCTGACATAATTTCCTGTCTTCCATAGAGACTTCTTCTCTCTATGGTAGAAGTGAGATCACCATCTTGTGGAGATCAGAGGAACTGCAGCCCAGAGAAACGTCTCATAGGTGTCCTTTCATGAAAGTGGGGTAAAATACCGCTATTCAGTTCTCAGGCATTCTCAGGGGAGATCGTTCTCCCCTGTAGATTGATTCTCATGTTGAGATGAGGAGCGATCTACAAACGGCTGGAAACTCCTGAGAACTGCTTCTCTCACTGTAATCTCGCGTGATGTAGCGGGATGACTTTTTTTTGTTCAGTAAATTTTTATTGAAGGGAAAAAGGACAAATGACAAAAATAAACACGACCACAAAGCACAATCCATAAGTAAACACGCATATATAACTTACAGGACTTTAAGAGTGCACTGGCGGACTGATAAGAGCAACAAGTCCGGGAGCATGTAGCTCCCAAAACCCCATATTCTGAAGAACAACAAACAGATCATAACCTTAGTCTGCCCTTCTCACCACATAAGAAAAAAAAAATACTCATGGGAAGTAACATAAATAAGAAAAGAGAAACAAAAAAAAAGAAAAGACAAGAATAAAGAGTGGGAAAAAAAAGAGGGGGCGTGGGAAGGGATCCTCCGCCTCCAGATGCCATCCTGTGTCGGAAAAACAAAAGAAAAGGCAAGCGAACAAACAAACAACCCCTAGGCATAGCATATCATCACATATATAATATATTTGAAAGCAAACCAACCGGACCATATTTTCCGGAACAGATTAGATTTGTTCCTGAGAGAATAAGTAAGATCCTCCATGTAATAAATACGATCCACTTCCACCAGCCAACAGTCTGCTTCCAAAATTGCGGAATAAGAGACTTTGCAGCATTCAGTAAATGAGGTGTTAATGATTTTTTATATGATCCGATTGGTTCAGCAGTACATTGCAACAAAAGTACCCAAGGGTCCCCTGGAGTTTCAAAGCCCTGAATTTCCTTCATCCAATGCAAAACCGACGACCAGAATGGGCGAATATGTGTGCAGTGCCACCAAACATGCGCATGTGTTGCATGTTCACCACATCCACGCCAACAAAGCGGAGAAGACAGAGGAAAAGCTTTGTGGAGCACCACCGGGGTGTAGTGCCACCTAGTTAGCAGTTTGTAGTTAACTTCAGCAATTTTAGAAGAGAGGGAGGACGTATGTGCAAGAAGAAAAATGGTGTTTCTTTGGGGAGGAGAGAGTTCCCTGTGAAGATCTTTCTCCCAATTGAGCAACAAATGTGGGGTTCCCTTTGTAGACATATAGTGTAAAGCTTTATAAAAGAACGAGAGGGGTCTCTCTACCGGTTGATCTCCAACAAAAGCAGATTCCACCTGAGTTAAGTCCTCGATGCCCCGGAGGGGTTTTGGCAGAGATCGGACAAAGGCCACCAGCTAGCGATACTTCCACAGGGTCATAGGTGTAATAAGAGAAGATTCCACAAGGTCTGATAAGGGGGCAGGGCCTGAAGATGAAACAACATGATGGAGTAGCGTAGCGGCTCCCAGAGACCAGGTTTGCTGTAAAGGTTGCGTATTTCCAGGTGGGAAATAATCATGCCCAGTCAGGGGCATCAGGGGAGAGTTATATAGCCACTCATGAGACCTACCCATCCTGTCCCAGATCATTAAAGTGGAGTGTGTCAGAGGAGATGTCGTACTAGATAAAGATCTAAACTTCCGTGGAATCCAAAGTTGAGTATAGAGATCCGCCCCACACAAGTCCATCTCCAGTGACACCCACAACTTAGATTGTTTATGGAGCCCTATCTGTGATGTCAGGCGAAGCGCCGGGGGTCTAGATCGGCGGTGGATGAGCTGGTGATTTGATACATGCTGTTTTTATTGTTATTTCTTGTAAGTGTAACTTTTTAGGGGACTCTAGCTATGACTAAGCACTAGTTTCAGTGCGAAACGCGTCAGCGGTCAGGTTTTATTTTATTTTGCTGAGACTTGTATTTCTGTCCTTCTTTTAATAAAGGCGACAATTTGTTCAGAGTGCGGCTGTCCAGAGACAATTTTTGTTCCTGCTTAACTTTTTAGGGGGGCTTTTTAATAAATTCAAAAGCATTTTTATTTTTGACGGGGGCTACTATCTCCAAAAATGCGGGACCTCCATGGGAGCCAAATTTTCTCCTTCCCTTGCCAACCTCTTCATGGGGTGGTGGTAGAGGTCCCGCATTTTTGGACATGATAGCCCCCGTCGATTGGATACAGTTTTTTTCTGTCGGTATATTGATGATCTCCTGTTCATTACGTCCGATTGCGAGGCAGACCTGGATGTCTGGCTCGCATATCTCAATGACAATTCACGTAATCTAAGATTCACAGGTGATCTACGTGTAAACTCCATTGAATTTTTGGATGTCAAGTTAACAAACATAGGTGACAGGATAGTCACCAGCTTACACAGGAAGTCCACGGCCGGCAAGGCTCTCTTGAGAGCTGACTCGGCACATCCAAATCATACAATCAAAGGAGTACCGTATGCTCAGTTTCTTCAACTTAAACATCATTGTAGTGAACCAGAGAGCCCAAAGTATGGCTTTAAGGTTTAAAAACAGGGGATATTCTGACCACGTCATTACCAAAGCCCTTTCAGCTGCCAGTTCCGTCCCTAGGGATAATCTGTTAATAGATTCCAACAGGAACAGCCGCATTGAAACAGCTTCCAAACCTTTTGACAATATACCAGTTTTTTCTACTCCCTTTAGCTCTGAGTTCCATAAAATCAGAAATACGGTCACCAAGTACCTTCCTATACTTTATAATGATCCAGCTTACAGTGCCATAATATCCAGAGGTTTTAAGGCGGTATTCCTGCAGGGCGCCCACCCTGGGGGTCCCTCTCACCTAGTCTTTTTTCCAGTGAGCCAGTAAATCATAACTGGCTTCATTCCAAGGGCACTTTCAAGTGTGGAATTAGAAGTTGCGACTACTGTGGCTTCATTAAAATGGGCCAACATGTGAAGTCTTGCAGTAATGACAGGAGCTACGAGATCAAACAGTTTATCAACTGTCATACCAAATATGTGGTTTATGTCATCACTTGCCTAGAATGTAACATGCAATACGTAGGACGCACCATCCGAAGACTAAGGGACCGATTAAGAGATCACCTGTATGGCATCTCTTCTAACAAGAAAACAAATGTGGTACAGCACGGGAACAATATACACCTAAAGGACACTTCCTGCCTTTCCATACAGGGTGTGGAAAGTGTCAGGATCCCTATCAGGGGGAGGGGGGGACAAGTTCAGAATCCTGTGCAAACGCAAGGTGTTCTGGATCTTTTCCTTGCACACTAGAATACTGTCGGGCATGAATTTTGAATGGGATGTTTCCCGTTATGATTACATTTTTATTTTTAATTATTTTGATTGTTTCTGAACATCTCTACAACATTACTGGACGTCCGGGGATGTTTACCAAAATGTTGTCTTTTCACCACCAATGGGATCACCCATCATGCACATCCTGTATATCGAGGGATCACCCATCATGCACATCCTGTATATCGAGGGATCACCCATCATGCACATCCTGTATATAGAGGGATCACCCATCATGCACATCCTGTATATAGAGGGATCACCCATCATGCATATCCTGTATATCGAAGGATCACCCATCATGCACATCCTGTATATAGAGGGATCACCCATCATGCACATCCTGTATATAGAGGGATCACCCATCATGCACATCCTGTATATCGAAGGATCACCCATCATGCACATCCTGTATATAGAGGGATCACCCATCATGCACATCCTGTATATCGAGGGATCACCCATCATGCACATCCTGTATATCGAGGGATCACCCATCATGCACATCCTGTATATAGAGGGATCACCCATCATGCACATCCTGTATATCGAAGGATCACCCATCATGCACATCCTGTATATAGAGGGATCACCCATCATGCACATCCTGTATATCGAGGGATCACCCATCATGCACATCCTGTATATCGAGGGATCACCCATCATGCACATCCTGTATATAGAGGGATCACCCATCATGCACATCCTGTATATAGAGGGATCACCCATCATGCACATCCTGTATATAGAGGGATCACCCATCATGCACATCCTGTATATCGAAGGATCACCCATCATGCACATCCTGTATATAGAGGGATCACCCATCATGCACATCCTGTATATCGAGGGATCACCCATCATGCACATCCTGTATATAGAGGGATCACCCATCATGCACATCCTGTATATCGAAGGATCACCCATCATGCACATCCTGTATATCGAGGGATCACCCATCATGCACATCCTGTATATCGAGGGATCACCCATCATGCACATCCTGTATATAGAGGGATCACCCATCATGCACATCCTGTATATCGAGGGATCACCCATCATGCACATCCTGTATATAGAGGGATCACCCATCATGCACATCCTGTATATCGAAGGATCATCCATCATGCACATCCTGTATATCGAGGGATCACCCATCATGCACATCCTGTATATAGAGGGATCACCCATCATGCACATCCTGTATATCGAGGGATCACCCATCATGCACATCCTGTATATAGAGGGATCATCCATCATGCACATCCTGTATATAGAGGGATCACCCATCATGTACATCCTGTATATAGAGGGATCACCCATCATGTACATCCTGTATATAGAGGGATCACCCATCATGCACATCCTGTATATCGAAGGATCATCCATCATGCACATCCTGTATATAGAGGGATCACCCATCATGTACATCCTGTATATAGAGGGATCACCCATCATGTACATCCTGTATATAGAGGGATCACCCATCATGCACATCCTATATATAGAGTGTGGTGGCAAAATAGGCCGTACGCAGAGCACAGCGCCATTTTGCCCTGTGCTATTAAGCACAGAATCCATCTTAATGAAATAATGCATATTTAAGCTAAATAGATTCACTCACCATCATTCTCTGCCATTCATACAAAGAGACACCATCACCAGCCTGTTCTCATATCATTCTGCCAGCATCACTGCCATTCCTGGCTCAGCCAAGCACCCTTTATTTACCCAAAACAGGAAGTGCTCACTGCACCCATTAAACACCTCCCTCATGGGAGTGGTTAACACATGATGTTCCACTGACACAGCTAACACCATATAAGGACGTTCCTTCTAACAGGAAGTCCCATAGAATACATGAATAGAATATAATACAATGGATACAATACAATGCATAGAAGTACATACAATGCTGCTAAAGGCTTATGGGCGTGGCAGGGAGTGCCCCCCCTGCCTCTAACCGATCATAAGCTCTCATATTAATCGCCTGATAGAATCCTAATCTGCGCCATTCCATAGAATAATGCATATCCAGATTATACCCTTATTAAGGTGGAAAGGAAGCTATCTACAGGCGTACGCCACGAATCGCAAGCCCTGCTGATCAGACAAGACCCAGATAAGAGCGCACATCTGTCCATAACCACTCGTGTGCTTGCGGAGTGAGCGCATCCCCTCCTCAACGATCGTCTGTGCTAAATGCACAGAGGGCCCCTCGTTAGCGGACATACACCCACGCCGCAAACATCACACTCCAACCTCAAGACATTTTCTACTACCAGACGAGATTCAACCAGCCTCAGACTGCCCCAGTCAGTTCTATTTAGAGCGGGCTGCGGAAGTACTAAGACTGGGTGCCATTATGACAATACATATTAAATACATCTTCAAATTTCCACCACAGTCCTCCCTTTTTGTCATATTGCTCCCACTTGTCCTTCCAATCTTGATAGTCTTCTTACACCGAGAAAGGAATCAGTCCTTATAGTCCATAAAAAGGAAAACACGGCTTGACATGTAGACTCTGTTCTTCAGGAGACATGACTTATAAGGAGGGCACAACTTGGTGAGCTGTAGTAATCGCAGATCGGTCTGGGGTCCTCTGTGTCTTGTAAATGGGTCCGGCTTCGGGGCGTCTTCATCAAGGAAAATGTGGTCATCGGCTCCGGCTCTGGTCACGCGTCCAATCAGGCAACAGGAGCGCCTCATCACGACATAGAAAGAATAGAAATAAAAACCACATGAGTATATATATTCCCATTTCCATCAACCACGATCCGCTGTAAAATAAAAATTAATCCCCAAAGATTCCCAGACCCTTCAAAGGATTCCCAACCTTCACTTAGCTACAGCTCTGGCTCTGCCTTGCAGGGACCCAAACATTATCCATATGGGCCTGAACTCCAATTCCCAGTATCCCCGATCCAGGTATAACAATCTTTACTTGTAAATTCCCAGAAATCGCCCTTGGACCGCGAGAACTTCCTTGTAGCTTCAACAGTCATATGAAACATTCCATCCTCAATAGGTGTGAATTGTTCAATCGTATCATAAGCTCAAGCCCCCCACCTTGTACATGCAGGAAACCATGCCCAGACCTGGTCGGGGTTGGTGCCTTCTAGCCGCCCCTGCCATTCCTACTTTCTCTTGTGCCATCAGATCCTCGTGATCGGCCACGATATTGGATGCTGGGACAGCTTCACCACCACACATGAACCTCTTAAATTACCTTATAAGCTATAGATACCCAACCGACAAGAGGCAGAGCCATAAAAACAAATAAAAATTCTACCCTCTAAAGACATCTCATTAAATTCTATTGCCAAGTGTCTGTCCGGAGTCTTCACTAGTTTGTCAATAATCCTCATACCAATCATAACGTCATAAATAGCATGTACCGCTGTCATCGCTGGGCACTAAAGCTCGGTGGAGACTCAGAACAGACCCCACAATCCGTCCCGTTCACTTTCTTAAATAGTCATAAAATAGACTTTAAATAATAACTTGGGATGTTTTTCATCGTTACCTCTGCTAAAATTTACTAAACAAACAAATACAAAATAAAACGAAGATACTACTAATTTCTTTGATGTAGTTGAGCCGCTTCTTGCAGTGGCTGGCGTGGTCTCATCCATCAAGCTTCTTTACAAACGACCCAGTCACCTGGTTGGGAAAAATGAAAACCAATTACCGTGTCAGGGTTCAGGAGAGACTCTCCTGAACCCTTTTGAAGTTCATGTTACAGTGATCGCACTCACCCCATCACCTGAGAATAGATGTGACAGCCGGTGAGGGGAGTACGACCCTGGTTTCAGTTGACCTCCAAACAAACCTTATGACAATAACCCCGACCTCGGGACTGTGTTCACTGCACAATCTGTGCATGTCTCCCCATCGCCTGTAATACCTTACCATCTCCTGTAATACCTGGAACCATTGGGAGGTTCATCTAAGATGGGAACCTACTTCACCAGACTGCTGCTTGCCGATTCAAATTCCATCAAAGAAAGACAGTCTTGGCACAAACTTGATTTAGAATTAGAAAGATTAGTGTTATTAGTTCGAAAAACTGTCACTTTTACATTTATTTATCCCCCCCTTTTCTTCCTCATTAAAGACTGGAGGAAGAAGAAACAATGAAATAGCCTATGATACTTTAAACCTTCTTAGACTCGTATTTATCCATGTGTACAGCTGTCTACATACACCTGCTCTCTATGTACAGAAACTTCCAGAAGCTTCTTGGACCTGAAAAATACTTATAAGCAGAAATCATTACTTCATCCCTCATATTTATCCTGCAGAGAATGGCAAACAAAAATGACATTCCTGTAAATTTTCAATGACATTCTTTCAAAACCGATTCAAACAAAACCCTCTATAACCCTTACTTTCCCCGTTTCTACAAAAATACTACAGCCGCGACGCATCGGAGGATCGCCGCGGTAAATTCGTACATATTCACGTTACTACATACAAACATTCATATACAAATGTGGGGGAGATATTCATAGTATCCAAAACAAAAATGAAAAAAACAAAAACCCGCTGGAAATCTGCCTTCACTTTCAGCAATAGACAAAAATACAATGGGAAAATATGAGAACAGCGTGAGAGCCTTGCATAGACCAGCTATACAATGTTCTCCTTTGAGGGTCACCAAAGCGTGTACCACACCTCCATCCACACGCATCATTACAGATTTCTGAAACCGCAGTGAAACCACATCCACTCCAGAGGGATACCCAAATAGTATCCTTGGCAATCTTTTAAAAGGGGTCTAAAGGCCTTTGCCCCCAAAACTAGGCTTTGTGCACCGTGTAACCGTCTGACTGTGGGAAGCCTTCCTTCCCACGCGATTCAAATCGACTTATCGTCTTACCTCCCGCGTCCGAGAGAAACCGTTGCACCCATTTCGGGGACCACCGCCCAGGTGCCTTCTTCTACGGTGCATTGACGGACTACAACCACTATCTGGTCCAGTCCCTCAACTAGAAAACCCTAACCGAGGCATCATCTCTATGGCTTGTTGTCCCAACCCTCCTGGCACAGAACTACAGAGTAACTATGCCAAATGATTCGTCAACAACCACAGATCAACCCCCAAATTAGGCCTCTACCCCTCACAGTGTATGCATCCCATACACTGCGTCGCCAGACTAAACCACACGGAACACTTACGCCCAGTTACCACCTGCAGAATAATGTGGCTTATCTCTGCATCTAGAGATTACAACAGTAATGGTGAAGCCCTCCTGTTTGCTCCAAAATACCCAAAACTGTATTTACAGTATAACACTTCACAAAAATTACTGAGATTAAACTTTAAACACTCTTTTAAACGCCAAAATATTTTCCGTTGTCCTTTCAGGACACAAGTCTCATTGTTAATCTTTCGGAAGACTTCAAAAACTCCTCCCACTGACTTCCTGCTTATATATAAATGCCGAAAAAGGACTTCCTGTTGTATGCTGGTTCAGGAAAGGTAAAACAATCTCCTCCCATCTGCAGAATAGGAGTTGATCTCCCCCCCTGACCCTACGATCTTCAAATACAAATGAATTGCCAAGGACCCCAAATATTCAATATTCAAACACCAACAAAATTCAGTGCATGCAAAGCAGTCTTTTCACCAAAAAACGAAATTCTTACACAAAAGCCTCCATTCTTATACTGCAAAGTCAGCCGGTAGGTTAGTCAGATCTTTTATATAAATTAGCCCTAGCACGCAAGCACAATTCAAAAGATAGCGCTTAAACTGTATCTCAAAAATGGCCAGCAACAACAAGCCAAGCAACATTGGCACCATTTACGGTTGCAAAAAAACACTGTCTACCAAAGGACAGACCGTACTACACAAAGGAAAACAAAAATGTTGTCCACCAGATCCCAACAGAAAATACTGCGCTACTCAATTCGCACTAAACATCAAAATCTGCCCCAAAGGCTGCGAAATTCCACTGCTCAGTCACATGGTATCACACCCAAAAGATGACCCAGGATGACCCACAGAGCAAACAGACTGCACCTCACAAAATGGCCGCCAACGACCATAGCAGGAAACAAGATGGCTGCCATATGCAGCCCCCAAAAACCTGCCTAGAATCTTTCTCCACAAAAACAAAACATGGAACATCAAATATGAACATTAAAAACATTTTCTAAAAACAACCAACCAACAAGGCACACACTTTAGGCTCCTTCAAATCGGACCTTTTTATGGTGTGAACCCCTCACAATGAGCACAGGGATGGTGGGAACCCCTCACAATGAGCCCAAGGATTCAACACTAGTCACCCCTCCCTCCCAGAGCCGCATTTGAGGCTGCTTCAAATCGGACCTTTTGCCAACACAGCACATTCAAAAAATTTCAGTTACATGCGCAACATTAAAACAAAAACACTTTTCCTCAAAGCTCATGTACACACCGTGGCATCACCTTTCATAACAAGCCATTCAAAAAAATATACTCAGGTCACATCATTTAAAACGCCTGCTATTGTTTACAGAGGGTTACCAACTTTGACTCAGTGATGGGACAGCCATGCTGGTTGCCCATCCCCCCCCGAGCCTCATGGCACACCAAACAAATCACCCCTCCCCCACTAAAGCACATGTTTCCTTCATCAGCCAAACAATTCAATCACAGTTCAGCCACACTCACAGGGACATGTCTTTTGGTCCCATACAAAGGTAAAAATCACAATTTATTAATTTCTATTCCTCACATAGATCATGAACATATTACACATGACTTTGCTCTAAAAATTGTACACTCAAGAAACACAGAGATCCAACACTAGTCGTCCCTCCCCCCAAGCCACATGGCCAGAGAAACCATCTAACACCATGGAACATGGCTGAACTATACAAAGGCAACCCGTCCAACATAAAATGATGTAAATACACACAGTCTCCATTTCTCATACACAGGAACAAGACATTCAGGTTCAAACAAAGTCTCAGCCGCACACATGAGGA
Source organism: Rana temporaria (assembly GCF_905171775.1). Lineage (NCBI taxonomy): Eukaryota > Metazoa > Chordata > Amphibia > Anura > Ranidae > Rana > Rana temporaria. The sequence goes on along the minus strand of NW_024404432.1, from coordinate 1,095,952 downwards.
CATTACATTCAAAAGATACAAAATGTCTCTCTGCACATATCGCAGGCTGAATAATGCCACCTCTATACTGACAAATCATCCACAATATACAGTTTCCATATGCATCATAAAAATTTTATATCTAACTTTCAGAAGTTTCAGAATCAGAACACTGTCCGCCCCTCCCCCAAGCCGCATGGTCCACCAAACAAATCGCCCTTCCCCCGAGCCTCACCACATGGTCAGAGAAGCCATGCCTGGCTAAACAAACCGTACACAAAAGGTAATTTTTCCAAGCAGTTTTAATCTGGTCAAACAATCAATTACTTACTTACAAACTGTTCAATCATACAGCATTCAGCAGGGCCGGACTGGCCAACCGGGATAGCGGGAAAATTCCCGGTAGGCCGCCTGCTTTTGCCTGCTGTCACTGTCTGTCAGTCAAATATAATCAGCGGCGGGCCGCAGCCGCGATCGCCGCGGCCGCCGCTGTTTTCAATTGTGCAGAGGTGACGGCTGCACTGAGTTTTCTGGGGCTGCTTTTTCATACCTGCAGACTGTGGTAGTTAAAAGCAGCCACAGGCCGGCAGGTTGCGGCCGCCATGCTCGTCGCCTCACTTCCCTGACTTGAACTAGTCCTGACGTTTTTTTTTCTCCTGCTCGGCTCCTCCCCGTAGACACATGATCAGTGATGCTGCTCACTGATTAGCTAGGTAAGAACTTACCTAGCTAATCAGTGAGCAGCATCACTGATCATGTGTCTACGGGGAGGAGCCGAGCAGGAGAAAAAAAAACGTCAGGACTAGTTCCATCGTCCCGTGCGGCGCCAACACCGACTCCTAGTACAATGTCTCTGCAGTGTCTGCCCGTTCACGAGTGAGGGGAGAAGTGAACGGCGTCGCCACCCTGCCTTGGAGCACAAGGTGAAGAAATACATTTAAATTCAATAAAAACGATTCTCTATCTTACCATATCTGCACCCCCCCGGCCCCCCCTTCTCTCTCTGTCACCTATCTTTGCTGCCCCTGCAATAAGATTAAAATCTGTATAATAATCTCAGAGAGGAGGGGAGGAGGGGGGGGTGCACCGTGCAATGCCTCATGAGAGAGATTATTATACAGGTTTAGGTTACAATTTGCACCCCCCCCCTCCTCTCTGTCACCTTGCTGCCCCTGCAAATTGTAATAAAAAAAAAAACGCCCAAAAAATTCCCACCTGTCCTCCTGCGGCTGCCTCCCGCACTATAGCCCCGGCGGTACGGCACTTTACCTGAAAAATTTGGTTACTTAAAGTGGAGGTTCCCCCTAAAAAAATTCTAACAATACATTGAGAAGACTGATTACACTGCGGGTATGCTGTTGTTGTTTTTTTCTCGTACATACCTCGTTATCGGCGTTTCATCCCTCGGCTTCCGGGTATGATTCTAGTGGGGCTGGGCGTTCCTAGTTGATTGACGTTCCTCCGACCGACGCATACTTGACGTCACGACTTTCCGAAAGAAGTCGAACGTCGCTGCGCAGGCACCGTATAGAGCTGACTCTATACGGTGCCTGCGCAATGACGTTCGGCTTCTGTCGGAAAGTCGTGACGCGCAGTATGCGCCGGTCGGAGGAACGTCAATCAACTAGGTCTTCTCAATGTATTGTTAGATTTTTTTTTAGGGGGGAACCTCCACTTTAACTGTTGGCAGTATGGAGGAGTGTGACAGGCACTCCCCATGCTCATTTACGAGTGTGACCGGCCACTCAGCCAGATTGTCATTTGTTTGACTGGAGGAGGCTCCACCTAAAGTATCAGTATTTTAGCAGCGATTTACTGTCATTTTTGCGGCGCTATTCAGCCACTAGCGGGGCGCCTCATAGACTTTGAGCGTCCTGCCAGCACAATGCTAGCGGCCCAAAAGGATAAAAAAAACGTCCGCAAAGCGCAGCTGCCCATTGATTTCAATGGGCAGGGGCGCTTTAGAAGCAGTGTATACACCGTTCCTACAGGGCCTCAAAGATGCGGCTAGCAGGACTTTTTTGAGCATCCTGCCAGCGCACTACTCCAGTGTAAAAGCTTTCGCATTGGAGTGAGAAGAGAGGCTTTCAGGGCATTTTGCAGGCGCTATTTTGTAGCGCCTGCAAAGCGCCTCAGTGTGAAAGCAGTCTAAGACCCCTTTCACACTGAGGCGCTTTGCAGGCGCTATAACGCAAAAAATAGCATCTGCAGAGCGCCCTGAAAGAGTGGTTCCACTCCAGTGTGAAAGCCCAAGTGCTTTCACACTGGAGCGGTGCGCTGGCAGGACATTAAAAAATTTCCTGCAAGCAGCATCTTTGAGGCGCAATAGGAGCGGCTCCTAAAGCGCCCCTGCCCATTGGAATCAAAGTGACACTTTGCGGCCATTAAAAGCACCCCGCTAGCGGCTGAATAGTGCCACTAAAAATAGCGGCGCTTTACTGCTGATGCCCCCACCGCCCCAGTGTGAAAGAGGCCTTAAAGTCATTATCATGTGCGATTGTGCGTGTGTGCTAAGCAGACGGGGCCGCTGGTGATCCTACTCCCTCTCTCCCCCTGTACAGTGTCAGAGGCACTGGCTCAGCATTGGCAGAGGACTGTATCCATTACAAGGAAACACCCCCTGCACTGCTGCGTGTCCCTGACCATCACAGTGCCAGTGAGTGTGACCTGTCTGTGTACCACTGCGTGCAGTCACTGTCTGATGTTCCTTTCCACTCTGCCTTTCTGCCCAGTGCTGTGCCCATGATACACCGCACGATTCCTCTGCATTTATGGGTGCTGATATTGCTGCATTTATGGCTGATATTGCTGCATTTATGGCTGATATTGCTGCATTTATGGCTGATATTGCTGAATTTAAGGGTGCTGATATTGCTGCATTTAAGGGTGCTGGTAAGGCCATATTTATGGGTAATGGTAAGGCCGCAATTATGGGTGCTGATATCACTGCAATTATGGGTGTTTTTTTTGTTATGGTTATCTGAAAGATGGGTTTCAAATGTTTTGACAGGGGCACAGTTTCAGTGCTTGCCATAGGCGCCATTTTCACTAGAAATGCCTCTGCTCTCGCCGTTGCACCCTCTCTCTCTCTCGCCGTTGCACCCTCTCTCTCTCTCGCCGTTGCACCCTCTCTCTCTCTCACCATTGCAGCCTGGCCCCTCTCTGGCTATCTCATGGATTTCTCTCTTTTTTTTGGGCTGGTATATTAATGCTGTGGGGCTGGTATGAAATTATTTCCAGGGCTGGTTTTCATTCCCAGTCCGGCCCTGGCATTCAGTCTACACACACACACACACACACACACACACACACAACTCATACATCTCCAACACAACAGACATACAAGTCAGAAGCTCATGACAAAATCATACAATCAAATCCACAGTCACAAACACACGAACACACACTTACAATCGATTTCACAATCGCACAAGCATTATTTCATTAAAACATCAAATTTATTCTTTCCAAAGCATGGTTTTCCAGATGCATCAGAAATGTACCCCAAATCCCCCCTCTGATGCCCAGGGAAAACCACGAATAGTCCGTCTGGCTCGCCACCTGTGGTGGCGAGCCAGGGCGTACTCAGAGCACAACGCCATTTTGCCCTGTGCTATAAAGCACAGCATCCAGTCTTAATGAAATAATGCTTATTTAAGCTAAATAGATTCACTCACCATCATTCTCTGCCATTCATACAAAGAGACACCATCACCAGCCTGTTCTCATATCATTCTGCCAGCATCACTGCCATTCCTGGCTCAGCCAAGCACCCTTTATTTACCCAAAACAGGAAGTGCTCACTGCACCCATTAAACACCTCCCTCATGGGAGTGGTTAACACATGATGTTCCACTGACACAGCTAACACCATATAAGGATGTTCCTTCTAACAGGAAGTCCCATAGAATACATGAATAGAATATAATACAATGGATACAATACAATGCATAGAAGTACATACAATGCTGCTAAAGGCTTATGGGCGTTGCAGGGAGTGCCCCCCCTGCCTCTAACCGATCATAAGCTCTCATATTAATCGCCTGATAGAATCCTAATCTGCGCCATTCCATAGAATAATGCATATCCAGATTATACCCTTATTAAGGTGGAAAGGAAGCTATCTACAGGCGTACGCCACGAATCGCAAGCCCTGCTGATCAGACAAGACCCAGATAAGAGCGCACATCTGTCCATAACCACTAGTGTGCTTGCGAAGTGAGCGCATCCCCTCCCCAACGATCGTCTGTGCTAAATGCACAGAGGGCCCCTCGTTAGCGAACATACACCCACGCCGCAAACATCACATTCCAACCTCAACATGGGGACAAGGTGTTTTGGTGGACCTCAAAACACCCTCCCCATATTGAGGGCATGTGGCCTGGTATGGTTTGGGGGGCGCTCTCTCGTTCCCCTCTTTTCCTGCAGCCTGCCAGGTTGCATGCTCAGATAAGGGCCTGGTGTGGATTTTGGGACCCAAAGGGCCTGGTATGGACTGAGGGGGGACCCCCACGCCATTTATTTTTTAAGGAATAGCCAATGCCACATCAGCATGAGCATGGTTGTTTCCATTATATTAATGGCTCATTTGCTAAAAATGTGTGTATAGTTGGGTTGTCCCGATACCGATACTAGTATCGGTATCAGGACCGATACTGAGCATTTGCGCGAGTACTTGTACTCGCGCAAATGCTCCCGATGCTTCCCCTGATACTTTATTTATTTTTTCCTCTGAGTGGGGGCGGAGAGCGGTCCGAGAGGAGACTGAGGGGGCAGAGAGGAAGGCGGAGAGCAGAGCAGTCTTCGGGTATGTATAACATACCACTGGAGGAGAGCTGCTGCCGCTGCCACCGTCTAGTTGTTCGGCGCTCAGAGAACATAACAGCTTTCATTTGAATAGCTGTGTTCCCCGCCGCACGTTGTCATAGCCCCTCCCCCGTGTCCGGGTACTTTGGTAGACAGTCTATCTGTCTATCAAAGTGCCTGGACAGGGGGGGGCTATATATGACGACGCGCGGCGGGGAACACACAGCTGTTCAAATGAAAGGTGTTATGTTCCCTGAGCGCCGAACAACTAGACGGCGGGGGGGATGAGACTTACACAAGGCTTCATTTGGGGGGGAGACACAGACAAAGCTGAATTTGGGAGACACAAAGCTGCATTTGGGGGGGACACAAGGCTGCATTTGGGGGAGACACAATGCTGCATTTGGGGGAGACACAAGGCTGCATTTGGGGGGAGACATGGCTGCATTTAAAAAAAAGTATCGGTAATCGGTATTGGCGAGTACATGTAAAAAAGTATCGGTGCTTGTACTCGGTCCTAAAAAAGTGGTATCGGGACAACCCTAGTGTATAGTATTAAAAACATCAAACACTAGTAAAAGTATTTTGTATGTTTAATTGTACTAAGCCCAATAGGCTAGTGGTCAGTGTTTATACCTTCAAAATCTCAGGCATTGAAAGACTCATGGGTTTGAATCCTACAGAGGGATCCTAAAAGATTGAATTGGTGAAGAAAGGAAAATCACAATTAGCCGAAGCAGCATATGCTGAAAATAGGTGAATGTCAATTAGCCGATGCACCTTAGTTTGGCTGATTCTATTATATTAACTCTTCATATGCATGGAATGGTATGTAAACATTCAATAATATTATGGTATGGAATTCCAAACATCATATACTAGTTAATGGGCAGTTTACATTTTTTTGGTTTGTTTTAATTTGCTCATCCACTGAAAAAAAAAACACAGCTGGTGGATGGTAGGTTGGCTGGGAATTGAACTCATAACTTGAGTGCTGTGGAGACATCTGAGCAGACCACCAAGCCATTGTGCTAAGTACGAGACCTGCATAATAGTGTAGTGTAATGGAACTATGTATTCTGCCGGGACATTTATAATCATCATGCAGTGAGGCATACCAAGGGTTAATTGTAGAGTGACTTTTGGGCACAGATTGAGCCAGGAGATGGGGTGGCAAGTGAATCATAATCCATGTTTGCAGGATGTCTGGAGATGTCACAAGTTGTTGGCTATTCAATGTGGGGACACATTCTTTTGAAAGGTGTTAATTGCATCTACTCCTAGACATTCCATTGTCCCTTGTGTAAAGGTGTTATGTATGCTAAATACTGTTTATGTGTGGAATGAACTTATCGGAGACAGAACGTCTAGAAATGTGGATTGGAAGGAGATCATTGTGTTTGAGTTCTGGTAATGAAGGAATGTTTAGTAATTAGCTCAAAGAAGGTGATTGAAGCTTCCCCACGGTGTGATGTGTGGGTGGGGACAGTTTGATTGTTCATGTGCCTTGAATACTGTATAAAATCTCAGAGTGAACCATTAAAAATCAGTCCTGCTTGACTCTGCAAAACGTAGCCCCGTCTCGTTTCTTGGAAGGGCGTTCGATGGGATATACCGGCGGTACCTGCATATCGCAGCTTGCCAGGGAAAAGGACTTCTCCAACGGCTGATACCCTCTCACTACCTGGGTAGCCGTTACATGTAGTATGATTAAAGAATGAAAATAAATAATTACTGCTTTATAGTCAATGGAATAAAAAAGAAAAGAACAACATACAACAAATAGGTAACCTAAATGTTTAATACATGTAACCTTACAGAATAGCAGACATTACTGTGTAATAATCATTCATAATTGCATTTGTTAGCAAAAGAAGGAAAAAAAACTAGGAATACTAATTGCAATATACATCAATAGATGCACACGAGGTAGAGCACATCTCACAGAAAAATGTTTCTTTCACATACACGGATCGTGGTTACAGGGCAGTGCTATATAATAACGTAGTAGAAATTGGAACTTGCATGTCCGTGGAATCGCTAATTAGTGCAGATCTCAAATTTACCAATGTTTGTTTGTCGCTAATAGCGCACTTTTTCATTTGCCCATTCGCCTGTTGACATTGTAATTGGCTAAAATGGGCGTTATTATATGTAATAGTGTCCAGTACTTCCTGGTGCTATAGTAAATGACCCCCAGTGTGGGGAAAAAAGGTGGCATTTTACATATATTATAGAGTTGCAAAAATCGAAGAAGCTTCTAGAAGGCAGTTTTGTCCCTGGATTAGTCATATACAGTTGATCTTCAGGTTATGAGCATAATCCGTTCCAGGAGAATGCTCGTAATCCAAAGAACTTGCATATCAAAGCGAGTTTTCCCATTGAAGTCGATGGAAATGAAAATAATTTGTTCCGTATTGACTTCAATGGGATGCAATACCGCATGTGGCCAGAGGTGGGGGGGGGGCACCAGAGAGCCTCAGAAATGGCCGACAGAAAAACCTGTCAGAAGGGACTCGTGCAGAGGAAGGAGGAAGCAGATAGAAATGACACTTAATGCTCGGGACTGAGACAAGTACATACTATAGAGGGATGTGCTTTGTTCATATTTCATGTCTGAGGTTTACAACCACTTTAATTAACATATCTTCTTCACTATGTACTGTACTCATAAGTGTATGAGTATGATCTCCTGTATTAGTATGAAGCCATGTTTGGTGAAAGAAATGAAAGGGTCTATTTATAAAAATAATATGTTGGATAAAAGTGACAATCGTTCATCCAGTCATTAGAAATTCTGGCCATCATTTAACACAGTGATTTCCTATGATGATCAGCTCCATCTAGTGGACATTATTGGGTATTGTTCCTGAATTACCTCAATTGGAAAAAATAGCAAAATACTGCATTATGGCCACTAGATGGAGCCAAGGAAAACACTGTAATAAGAAAAGGACCAAAACTTGTTATAGCTGGATGAATGCTGATCACATTCATTCAAATATTTTTATTTAAACAGACCTCTAATGCCGCGTACACACGATCGTTTTTCGGCATGAAAAAAAAAGTAGTTTTCAGCATGTAGAAAAAACAGTTTTTCCAACTTCATCATTAAAGACGACGTTGCCGACACACCATCGTTTTAAAAAAATGATGAGCAAAGCGCGGTGACGTACAACATGTACGACGGCACTCTAAAGGAGAAGTTCTATTTGCCTTTGGGCTGCTTTAGCTGATTCCGTGTTAGTAAAAGACGATTCGCACTTTTCTGTCTGTTACAGCGTGATGAATGTGCTTACTCCATTATGAATGGTAGTTTTACCAGAACGAGCGCTCCCGTCTCATAACTTGCTTCTGAGCATGCGCAGGTATTTTTACATCATTTTAGCCCACAACCCGAAAAACGACATTGTTTAAAACGACGTTAAAAAATGCAGCATGTTCGATTTTTTTTTTTTTTGTCGTTTTTCATTTTAAATTACGTTTCTTTAAAACAAAGTTTTTTCATGTCGAAAAATGATCGTGTGTACGCGGCATCAGTGTTTGTGAAATCTTACACCACAAAATGTACTCAGCCAATGAGTACATTTGAGTATTTTTCTACTGCTATAAATGATCAACACAGTACAACACTTCATCCATGTCTTTGGTAATCTCTGATCTCCTTATGAAGTGTTTCTTACATGATGAAGATCAGCCATGGAGTATATCTGAGGTGTATATCAGGGTGTGCTTCTTCCCCACATGAGAGCTGTGATGTTCAGCAACATTCATATACAAGACATTTCCCGCACTCACTAATACACCTCAAGGGTCCTGATGAACAGGAAGACAGGACTTTAGTGAGGAACAATTCCCTGATTCGGGACAGGAATACGGCCTCTCCCCCGTGTGAGATCTCTGATGTCTGGAAAGATTGGACTTATCTGAAAAACATTTCCCACACTCAGGACAGGAATACGGCTTCTCTCCTGTGTGAGATCTCTGATGTGTAAAAAGAAGGTACTTTAGTGAAAAACATTTCCCACACTGAAGACAGGAATACGGCTTCTCCCCTGTGTGAGATCGCTGATGTGTGTTAAGACTGGACTTCACTGAAAAACATTTCCCGCACTCAGGACAGGAATACGGCTTCTCCCCCGTGTGAGATCTCTGGTGTGTGGAAAGATGGGACTTTACTAAAAAACATTTTCCGCACTCAGGACAGGAATAGGGCATCTGCCCCGTGTGAGATCTCTGATGTGTGTAAAAATTGGACTTGTCTGAAAAACATTTCCCGCAATCAGGACAAAAGTACGGCTTCTCCCCCGTGTGAGATCTCTGATGTGTGTAAAGATTGGACTTGTCTGAAAAACATTTCCCACACTCAGGACAGGAAAGTGACTTCTCCCCCGTGTGACATCTCTGATGTCTGTAAAGACTGGACTTGCCTGAAAAACATTTCCCGCACTCAGCACAGGAATATGGCTTCTCCCCCGTGTGAGATCTCTGATGTAATTGAAGATAGGACTTATGAGAAAAACATTTCCCGCACTCAGGACAGGAATACGGCTTCTCTCCTGCGTGAGATCTCTGATGTGTATAAAGATTGCACTTCTGTGAAAAACATTTCCCACACTCAGGACAGGAAAATGGCTTCTCCCCCGTGTGAGATCTCTGATGTGTGTAAAGACTATACTCCACTGAAAAACATTTCCCACACTCAGGACAGGAATATGGCTTCTCCCCTGTGTGAGTTATTTTATGCCTGTTAAGTTTGGATTTAGAATGGAAACACTTCCCGCACTCAGTACAGGAAAAGCTCTTCTCTGTTGGAAGGACGGCACCGTCCCGCACAGCCTGAGGTTCCTCAGGATAAGAGGAATAGGATGGTCCGGCACCGTACCTCACAGTCTGAGGTTCCTCAGGATAAGAGGAATACGATGGTCTGGCACCGTCCCGCACAGTCTGAGGTTCCTCAGGATAAGAGGAATACGATGGTCCATCTACACTGTGTGGTGCCGGATGGACATTTGAGGTAGTCAGGTTTTCTCCTGGACTATACTGTGTGATGTCCTCATCTTCTACTTTACAGTCTGGAGACAAAGTGAGGCAATCCTCTGAGGTTTTCCTCATCTCCCGTCCATCTACTAAAATAGAAATAAAAAGATTATTACTAGACATGAGCAGATTGGTTCCCCTAAACCATGACTCCGCCCACATCAGGCACCTTTGTCTCTGAGGATCTTACAATTCCCCCCTCAGGGTAACTAGTAAATGGGTCCTCTGACCTCCTACCAGATCATTTCTTTATTCATGGACCTTAGTCAGAGAGTGAGGAAACGACGAGAACTGTCTTTTATAGGAATGACAGTAATGAGGGGATTATAGGACGAGTGTCCCCACCCCCTATCACTCATTACCATCTTCCCAACACAAGAAGTCCTGCACTTCCTTAATTAGTCCATGATTTATTCATGAATAACAGCGGGGCTGATCCCCACCAGAGGTCAGAGAGTGAGGATGGGGAAGAACAACCAAGATGAAGACTGGACTGATCCTGAAGACCACTGTCAAGTGACCAGAGTAAAATGGCTGGAACCTTCATGAGTGTAAAGATATGTCTTTATGCATGGTGCATGTGTGTCAGTCTGTCTGATAGTGTAGATTTCCCAGTGTGCCCCTCTGGGTGTTTCCCTGATTGTGTATGTCCCTCCGTCCTCCCTGTGGGGGCGAGTGTGTGTCCTGAGTATCTGTCCGTCCAATTTTTCATTCGCTTAAGTACTGTCTCTGGACAATAAGATTATACAATTTATACTAAGTTCTGCCCAACTAGTATGTGTCCTTAACTCATAGGTTGGTTGTAAATATGGGAGTAACTGTCCAAAAGTGTCTGGTTTCTATAGGTTGACAACTTAATGATTAACTCTTCTCTGGACTTTGAGATCCTCAAGTAATATCACTTTAAACCACCGGGTGTTTCACATGTATTGTGAGATTATCTCTTTACGTTGATATTCTATTTTCAGAATGTGTGTAAGTTTATATAATGCTGGGAACACACACACACACACACACACACACACACACACACACACACACACACACTTTGAATATTCTGACAACTTTATATTATATAAAATATGATTAGTATATTTTTGATTCCTACATAACTTGCTTCATATTCCTGTATAAATGTATATCTTTACCTCCCCCTCCATCATAGAATGGATAAACGAAATGAATGGTATCATGCTTATGGAGGAAATGCAGGCCAGGTCTCTGGATAGGTATGCTAAATTTTCTTTTACTTGGAGTGTCTGGAGGCATTACTCCACTTTGAATAAACTCAAGGACAGGGTTACCCCTGCAGGGTCCACCTGAGGACCGAGGGTTTGCCACTAAAGCAACATTGGAGGCTCCCTTCTAGTTTAGTTTATATGTTTTACACTCTTCCCTGGATATTTACCAGGAGAGTTTGTCTGGGACACTTTGTCGCACACCTGCTAGATGCCGAGCACACCGCTTCCCACACCTTTTCCCCACCTCCCCTTCCTTTTATCTTTTCTCTTTTCTTCTCTCCTTGTTTCCTTTCTATTGTTTCTTTTTCAGGCTGACTCTCCAGCTACTTCATGGTGACACTTTCGCACAATCCTATTGATGCACATGGTCATTTACGTGTACACTTCACCCTAGAGTTTTCGCATCGTTTGAGTTTTGTATCATGGTGTATGGCAGTTCTGGCTACTCCACCACATCGGTCGATTTGACCCTTCCCACTCCCCTGGGCCTGGACGCAGATGGATCCCATAGGGGCGCCCGGGTCGGGGGGGGTCTTAATAGACCAGGGCCATGCCCCACGCGTAGTGAAATTTGCTATACATGTATCTTACTGCATTGACTTCTTGTTTTGTTTTATGCCTTATGTACTAAGGATTAAATATGTTGCACGATTTATGTTTTCAGGCCTGAGCCGCCCTCTGTTGGGCCCTCGGCCGCACCATGTTCTATTTCTTTTTATACTGTCTAAAAATCTCAATAAACCTTTATTGAACCTTAAATGTATATCTTTAAAACATTTTTTCTAAACATTACACAGATTATATCTCTATCAATATTACACAAATTGATTATTCAAGGTTTTTTTTCCCCTAAATATCTTCCTTTACCTTAGTGCAGTCCTCCTTCACTTACCTCATCCTTCCATTTTGCTTTTAAATGTCCTTATTTCTTCTGAGAAATCCTCACTTCCTGTTCTTCTGTCTGTAACTACACACCGTAATGACGTCCTGACTTGCCTGCTCTCCCCCTCCCCCCTCAAGAGGCTTTTTCCACACTTTCTCCACACCAGGGAGAAAGCCTTGCATTACTGTGTGGAGTTACAGACAGAAGAACAGGAAGTGAGGATTTCTCAGAAGAAATAAGGACATTTAAAAGCAAAATGGAAGGATGAGGTAAGTGAAGGAGGACTGCACTAAGGTAAAGGAAGATATTTAGGGAAAATTTCCTTTACAACCCCTTTTAATGTGGATACATGAATAATTTTGATATGTGTTTGATGAATATGTGTTACTCTAAGTACAGGTTCATTTATATTTTTATAATCACAATTTGACGTATTTCATAATGCTAATTAACTCTTTAAAACACTTCTATTTATAAAATCACACTCGTACATAATTCTCTTTCTTATAACAAAATGTCCTATAATAACATTTGGGTATTTTACATTACTTCTGACTTGCATGTCTTCAAATCTGTTACACCAAGTGTTGAGATGGACTTTGGTACATATTGATTCTTATAAAATGCATGTCAATATTGTAACATAACATATATGTCATGTCCATATCACAGATAGATACATGTATTTGTCAGTTCACTTTCGTTTCAAGTTCTGTGACTGTTCTCATCCTGGCGTAGAATTACCTGGAGTCTCCTGCTATTGTCTAGGAGAAGCTGAGACAATACTGGCTGCTTTCCTTAGGACAGGATACCATTCCAGCTGTATAAACAAATTCTCCTTATGGACCCTTCTTGGTCAACATCATCCATTGTTTTTATACAGTTAGAATCAACATGAGTATTTACTAAAATCTATTACACACTGGGTTTTATCTGCTATGGCTTTGATTGAACAAAAAGTCCCAATACCGAGAGCTCAAGACACCAGTTTGTCCACTCTCAGCTACATGACACCATTGTTCAAATTCTGAGAACACATCAGGCCTTGTCTTTCGTTTCCACAAAGGGCTCATAAAAATTAGAAGATGGCTAATCCCCTGACCATGGGAAAACTTGTTTTTTGCGCTGAAAGGTTTCTTAACAAGCAACAGTCCAATAATGGTGAATTCTGGTTCATCAGCTTTTTAGGCCTAAGTGAACTTTTAACATCACCGTCTGTCCGTGTTCACCCGATCTGATCCGCAGACGGAAGGAAAAATAGGGTTTCCCTCCGTCTGCAGAATCGGAGGAATTCGGAGGCGGGCGAGACCTGGTGTCAGCGGATTTTCATCCGCTGACCCCCGCGATCTCATAGGGACCAATGTATGTCACTTTTTCATCCGTAAACGGATGGATGAAAAAGCAGACATACGGTCCGCCCGTGTGAAAGGGCCATTATGACTTCACAACAGTGAAAATTAACCTTTTGCTGCCGGCTGAACCCCAGAATCTCCATAAATCCAGTCTAGAGACATAAATTGTGTCTGCAGCACAGAGAAGGAAGATTATCCGAGAGAAATACAGGAATACAGGACGGGGAACACAGCTCAGGAAAGTGACCAGGGGATTACAGGCTGATATCACCCAGTCCCCGCCCTACTCTGGACCAATCAGTGAGCAGTATGGGTGGAGGAATGGATTTAGTGTTAATGACCCACCTGTGCTGATCTCTGTAGGAGTGTCCTCCTCTATAAATGTCCCCGTTATTCCATCCTCCTCCATAGACTGTCGATCATCCTTCACATAAGTCTTCTCTTCTTCTTTCACCTCAACTTTAGAATTTCTCAGGTTTCCACTCTAAATATAGAATAAAAATGACATCAATGGTAACAATGCAGATAATGTACAGATCCTAATGATACTATCAGTGATTGTTCCTCATCTACCTGATGATGGTGGGGGATGGTGTGACCTTCCTGTGTGGAATCCCGGGAATACAGAGGACGGGGACATCTCTCTGGTGGGTTACTGGTATTAGGTGGCTCCATCATATCCTTGTGTCCTTCTGATAACTCCTCCATCACTCCATACTCCTCATCCTCCTCTTTATACTCTTCTTTAATAACAATATTATAATCCCCAAGATTTCCACTCTGAAAGAGATAATAAAGCATTCATTGTAACAAACATGCTGTGTATAAATCAGAACTACCAATAATTGTTACTCATCTACCTGATGATGGTGAGGGATGGTGTGACCTTCCTGTGTGGAATCCCGGGAATACAGAGGACGGGGACATCTCTCTGGGGGGTTCCTGTAGCTGTATGACTCCACCATGGTGTCCTGGTACAGATCTTTGTGTTCTTTTAGAGACTCTGACTCCTCCATCACCCCATCCTCATCCTCATCCTCCTTTATCTCTTCTTTAACCTCAACTTTAGACTTTCTCAGGTCTCCACTCTGAATATAGAATAAAAATGACATCAATGGTAACAATGCAGATAATGTACAGATCCTAATGATACTATCAGTGATTGTTCCTCATCTACCTGATGATAGTGGGGGATGGTGTGACCTTCCTGTGTGGAATCCCGGGAATACAGAGGACGGGGACATCTCTCTGGGGGGTTCCTGGTATTAGGTGGCTCCATCATATCCTTGTGTTCTTCTGAAAACTCCTCCATCACTCCATACTCCTCATCCTCCTTTTTATACTCTTCTTTAACATCAATATTATCATCCCCAAGGTTTCCACTCTGATTATATAATAAAACATTCATTGTAACAAACATGCTGTGTATAAATCATAACTACCAATAATTGTTCCTCATCTACCTGATGATGGTGGGGGATGGTTTGACCTTCCTGTGTGGAATCCCGGGAATACAGAGGACGGGGACATCTCTCTGGTGGGTTCCCATTACTTGATCCATCTGTAGGAAACACACACACTGACTGAATACATTGGGCCAGATTCACGATGGACTTACGACGGCGTATCTCCACGTACGCCGTCATAAGTCCGAATTCGAGCCGTCGTATCTATGCGCCTGATTCATAGAATCAGTTACGCATAGATTTGGGCAAAATACGAGCGGTGTAAGTCTCCTACGCCGTCGTATCTTGGGTGCATATTTACGCTGGCCGCTAGGTGGCGCTTCCGTGTCGAATATGTAAATTGGGTAGATACGCCGATTCACGAACGTACTTGCGCCCGCTATGCCATTTACGTTAGGCTTACGTCCGGCGCAAAGTTACCCCTGCTATATGAGGCGCAGCCAATGCAAAGTGGACGTCGGCACAAGCGTATCTTCTTATGTCGTTTACGTAAGTCGTACGTGAATGGGGCTGTGCGTAGGTTACGTTGACGTCACAGGCATTGAGCCGGCGTAACTTAGTGAAAAAATTTGACGTGATACTGAACATGCGCGCGCATGCGCCGTTCTTTAAGCGCGTCATTTACATGGGGTCACGATTGATTTACATACAACACGCCCACCTCTTCCACATTTGAATTAGGCGGGCTTACGCCGGCCAATTTACGATACGGAGCAAGTGCTTTGTGAATACTGCACTTGCCCGTCTAAGTTGCAGAAGCGTAGCGTAAATAGGATACGCTACGCCGGAACAAAGATACGTGCTCCTACGTGAATCTGGCCCAATGTTTCTATGTGTGTATCAGATGATGGGGGATCTAGGTGGAGCCTCCGTACTGCTCTCTCCTTTACAATAAAGTCTCCTCTTACCCGGTGATGTGAGGGGCGGCTGATTGTCCATCATGACGTCCTTGTAGAGATCCTTGTGTCCTTCTAAATACTCCCCCTCTTCCATGGAGAAATAGACAGTGACATCCTGACACCTTATAGGAACCTGACACACACAATGATACAGTCACCATCCAGACACATCCCTTGTCTGTTACTGGATAATGTCCCAGAATTCCCTGAATCCTCCTCACCTCTCCTCCATCATTTCTCTGGTGACTTCTAGAATCTTCTTTGTATTTCTCTATTCTATCAGGGAGGGAGGTGGAGGCAATGTGATGGTCATATGATCTCCAGTAAATGTGTATATAGAACGCGCTGCCAAAAATATAAATAAAGATTATTAAACAGTTCGCCACATGTAAAAAATAAAGAACACCAGAAAATACAACTAATGTCCATTGTATCAAAAAGTCCCCTTCAAATATTAGTTGCTTGAGAAACAAGAGGTAGGTGAACAGGTGCTGTGCCATTAGTAACAGATAAACACGTGACCACTTCCAGGGGACCCCACATGGATGACACTCACCACAATGGATGGATCTTCTATTACTAGATAGGTCTCACTGTGCATTTTGGTTGGACCCGCTGTGTATCTTGTCACCAACCTGACCATTCACATGTACCTGGATGTGATTTCTTCCAATGCCATACACTGACACTCCCCCACTAATAATAGTGGTATCATCTGTTTAGTATAGACCAGTGGTCTCCAAACTGTGGCCCAGGGGCTGCATGCGGCCCTTTGCTTACCTTTATCTGGCCCTTGTGGTACTATTCCATCCACTGACACTAACAAAGGGGAAGTATTCATCCCACTGACATCGACAGGGCACCATTCCTTCTATTAGTATCAACAATGGGGCACTATTCATTTTATTGATATGAACAATGGGACACAGTTCCTCCTACTGACACCAACGATGGGGCATTGTTTACTTCCACTGGCCCCTCTAAAGTCTAAACTGGCCCTTTGTTTAGAATGTTTGGAGACCCCTGATATAGACTGATGAGGTGAGAAGGTGATTGGTGGGAAAGGTGACACATCTCCAAAATGGAGAGTGTTTTCCGGCCCTGTAAGTGGGGAAATGTTCTGCCCCTGAAGGGGTTAATCTAGGTCTCCACACTATATATGTGTGTATCATCATCTGCTGGAGATAAAAGACGTCACAGTGACTATGGAGGAAGAGGACGGACATGACGGGGTTACTGGGTGTAAATAGAAGATAAGATCTTATTACCTCCATGTGCTACCGATTCCAAAGATGTCTCCTCACTACTTCCTCCCGACTCACCTCTCACCCGAAACTTCCTGTGTGTGCCTGACATCACTTCCTGTCTGTCTTCCTGATAGAAGTGAGATCACCATCTTGTGGAGCTCAGAGGAACTGCAGTCCTGAGAAATATATTGAAGTGGTCTTGTGCTGTGTGTGTATGTACTGTATATCCTTATAGATGGGTCATCTCCACTCCCACCAAGGGGGAGAGAAATATATTACTGACTAGTCCACCCTTTATCAGCCAGGGATCCTCCAAAGGATTTTAGGGGTCCCCTGTGAATTGATCAATTTCTGTCTTTCAGTAACAACAATTTCATGATAATGTAAAAATGTCCTTCTTTCACTGATCACTGATATGAGGGGATCCTTCTCCCATCGGTCACCAATAAGGGACCAATAAACAGATCACTTGTTTGGTTTTGTTTGGGTTTGGAGTGAATTTGCCCTGTTTGGGGTGAGATAACGGCTGCACTGATTGGGTATTCAGCCAAGATGAACCTTCAGTTGCAGTATGACTACCAATGCGAAATGTGGCAGCTTCCCACTTCAGTGAGAGCAGATTTTAGTATTTCCTTCTAATAAAAAGTGTTACATGATGTGGGATTCCCCTTTCTCTCCTCCCTGAGTGTGTATGAAGAGGTGGAGCTCCTGAGTGTGTATGAAGAGGTGGAGCTCCTGAGTGTGTATGAAGAGGTGGAGCCCTGAGTGTGTATGAAGAGGCGGAGCTCCTGAGTGTGTATGAAGAGGCGGAGCCCTGAGTGTGTATGAAGAGGCGGAGCTCCTGAGTGTGTATGAAGAGGCGGAGCTCCTGAGTGTGTATGAAGAGGCGGAGCTCTGAGTGTGTATGAAGAGGCGGACCTCCTGAGTGTGTATGAAGAGGCGGAGCTCCTGATTGTGTATGAAGAGGCGGAGCTCCTGAGTGTGTATGAAGAGGCGGAGCTCCTGAATGTGTATGAAGAGGCGGAGCTCCTGAGTGTGTATGAAGAGGCGGAGCTCCTGATTGTGTATGAAGAGGCAGAGCCCTGAGTGTGTATGAAGAGGCGGAGCTCCTGAGTGTGTATGAAGAGGCGGAGCTCCTGAGTGTGTATGAAGAGACGGAGCCCTGAGTGTGTATGAAGAGGCGGAGCTCCTGAGTGTGTATGAAGAGGCGGAGCCCCTGAGTGTGTATGAAGAGGCGGAGCTCCTGAGTGTGTATGAAGAGGCGGAGCTCCTGAGTGTGTATGAAGAGGCGGAGCTCCTGAGTGTGTATGAAGAGGCGGAGCCCTGAGTGTGTATGAAGAGACGGAGCCCCTGAGTGTGTATGAAGAGGCGGAGCTCCTGAGTGTGTATGAAGAGGCGGAGCTCCTGAGTGTGTATGAAGAGGCGGAGCTCCTGAGTGTGTATGAAGAGGCGGAGCTCCTCAGTGTGTATGAAAATGCGGAGCTCCTGAATGTGTATGAAGAGTCGGAGCTCCTGCGGGAACAGCGGTCGGAGGAGGAAGCCGAGTCTAGGAGGGAGACTGACAGAAACCGCAGCAGACTTGCAGGAGTGAGCGAGGAGGATCCATCGGAGGTGAGGAGAGTGTGAAGGATGTTGGTGACTCTGGTAGATGAAAAGCTGGGAGTCATATTGCTCTGGTGAGTGGGGAAGCACTACTAAGGGGCGCCCTCACCATCACGTGTGTAAGAGGAGGAAGAAGGCGTGGCTACACTACAGCTGGCACAGTTTGGAGCACCGAGAACTTTCACACCTTATCAACGTTTCAGTGATTTGTGGACTTTTTTAGAAAAATAAGTTTGTTGAAGTAGATGCAAAGTGGAAGCAGTGGACTTGCAGAGAACACTATATAAATATTGTATGATTACATGAATTTGCACAGATTTTTAGTTTATTTAATATAGAAACAAATATTATAAGATGAATGAAGTAGGTGTAAAGTGGAAGCAGTAGATCTGCAGAGAATATTATTGGAGCCCCTAGCACTTTATATATGAATGTCTCCACATATTTTAGTGTATTTGTGATAATTGATGGGCGGCACACACAATAGGACAGCGCTGTGACACATAATGCTCTTCTAGGTGATAAAGGGAAGACTTACCTTTGTTACAGCAGCAGTCCGGTAGAAGTTATTTCTGGAGGTATTTGAGTTGTTACACATAGCGCAGGTTTTTTTCTATTTATATTGGGGACATAATTGCCCAAATCTGGGGATCAGGAGCCATTTCCACCCTTTACTCTCGGCTGGGGTTCTTTGTATCCATATAACAGATGTTCTACATGACTAAATCTCACATCAATTTTACTGCAAAATCAAAGGGGCCAAAATGTCTCCCCCCTCCCCCGAGCAGTAATATATTTCTATCCCCCTTGGTGGGAGTGGAGATGACCCATCTATAAGGATATACAGTACATACACACACAGCACAAGGCCGTGTTCACACTACAAGACGTATCTCGAGGCTGCAGTTCCTCTGAGCTCCACAAGGTGGTGATATCACTTTTACCCAGACAGGGAGTCTCTATGGAAGACAGGAAGTGATGTCAGGTACACACAGGAAGTTCCGGGTGAGAGGTGAGTCGGGAAGAAGTAGAGAGGAGACGTTGCTGGAAGAGGCAGCAGAGGAGGTAATAAGATCTTATTTTCTATTTACACCCAGTAACCCCCGTCATGTCCGTCCTGATCCTCCATAGTCACTGTGACGTCATTTATCTCCAACAGATGATGATACACACATGTGTAGCGGCCTGCTACTTTTTAGCCAGTGCTGCTTTAAATTTAGAGGGTAGTCTGAGAGTTCGTTGACTCAGACTGATTTTTTACTAAATTTGGGCCTCTGTTCCAGCCATGGCTGTACTGTGAGTGACCACTATTGTTATCTGGGGTGCCGTTACCACCCCAGTCCAAGGGTTACAGCAGTCAGGTCAAGGTGTTTTTGGTGTTCCAATTCGGCAGCCAATCAGTGGGGGTTGATTGTCCCGCTGTGCATGCTGGGAAGGAGTACTGAAGGGACAGACGCCATTGGTCCGGGTCGTCGTCGATCCTGGGTCTGTCGTCCCATCACCCCCCGTGTGTGGCCCTCCTGGCTGGGGGAGCATGTTAAAGTGTTCCTGGCTTCGGGACCATGTTGGTCCGGAGTTGTGATCTACTAAGTGGGCCCGGTAGTGAGACTAGGTCTACGTTTGCAGAGTGATCCTGTGCTGTCCGTCCTGAGGGAGGAAGCCACTCGATGAAGAACCTGTCTTGGAGAGCACCGAGCAAGAGGCTGGTATCTCAGGAGGGGCCTTGATCTTCATCGAAGGACGCACCATTACTGAGAGGCTGAATGATGGTCGCCTGTCAGTTCTAAGTTCACAAGAAGTTAATAGGAAGAGAACCGGGTGCTGAATCCTGTGTTGAGAGGATTTTGGACCGAACATACCTCCATCTTTGGGAAGGTCTGTGGCAAAGACTTTAACCAAAGTTCCGTGCGTTATCTTGGCTGCTAGGCTAGTGAGAGAGGCCTGTCCGAGTGGCTAGAGTGGCGACGAAAGCTACATTGCTGGAAACAGGAGTGTTTCCGAACAGAAGTAGATAGATGGATGCAAGCATTACAAGCTCCTCCTCCCAATGTCCCTCCATCCAGAATCAGAGAATACTATGACATCACACTGACCTCACAGCTCCTCCTCCCATAGTCCCTCCATCCAGAATCGGAGATACTATGACATCACACTGACCTCAAAGCTTCTCCTCCCAATATCCCTCCATCTGGCTTTTTTTTCCTGATGCTCTTAGGATGTTGGTCTTGCGTTGTATGTAATGATGTCAGATAGCCTGCTACAAGCTTTTAACCTGCATAGTGTGGGGTCCTGTGTGGGTAAATTCTTCCCATTCTGAAGTGGGGCTTTAATAAAATGGAAACCTGAATTGTGAGGTGAGGAGGATTCTGGGAATGTCATTTCATTTTCCTATTTGTGTTCTTATCCTTATAGTTTTCCTCCTGTGAAGTCTGGAGATCATATGACCATCACATTGCCTCCACCTCCCTCCCTGATAGAATAGAGAAATACAAAGAAGATTCTAGAATTTACCAGAGAGATGATGGAGGAGAGGTGAGCGGTGCCGGGAATTCTGGGACATTATCCAGTAACAGACAAGGGATGTGTCTGGATGGTGACTGTATCATTGTGTGTCAGGTTCCTATAAGGTGTCAGGATGTCACTGTCTATTTCTCCATGGAGGAGGGGGAGGATTTAGAAGGACACAAGGATCTCTACAAGGACGTCATGATGGACAATCAGCCGCCCCTCACATCACCGGGTAAGAGGAGACTTTATTGTAAAGGAGAGAGCAGTACGGAGGCTCCACCTAGATCCCCCATCATCTGATAAACACATATAGCCGGATTCAAGTAGAGCGGCCTATATTTGAGCGGGCGTAGCGCAGCTCATTTGCGCTACGCCGACGTAACATAGAGAGGCAAGAAGAGTATTCACAAAGCACTTGCTCTGTAAGTTACGTTGACGTAAAGTAAATTGGCCGGCGTAAGCCCGCCTAATTCAAAGTAGGAAGGTAGTGGGCGTGATACATTTAAATGAACCGTGACCCCATGTAAATGAAGGGCCGAACGAACGGCGCATGCGCGCGCATGCTCAGAATCACATTACATATACTCCCTAAGATACGATGGCTCAATGCGTACGACGTTAACGTAACCTACGCCCAGCCCCATTCACGTACGACTTACGTAAACAATGTAAAATACAACGGCTGTTCCGACGTCCATACCCTAACATGACTTACACCTGCTATTGTGTGGAATAACTTTACTCCGGACGTACGCCTTACGTAAACGGCGTAGCTTACTGCGACGGGCGCATGTATGTTTGTGAATCGGCGTATCTAGGTCATTTACATATTCGATGCATAAATCAATGGAAGCGCCCCTAGCGGCCAGCGTAAATATGCGCCCAAGATACAACGGCGTAGGAGACTTACGTCGGTCGTATGAAGCCAAAATTCAGGCGTATCTTGTTTGCTGAATAAGGCGCATAGATACGACGGCGCATCCGTGGACTTACGCGGCGTATCATTAGATACGTCGGCGTAAGTCTTTCTGAATCCGGGTCATAGAAACAATGGCCCGGATTCAGGTAACGCTGACGTATCTTGAGATACGCCGCGTAAGTGTACAGATGCGCCGTCATATCTATGTGCCTGACTCTTAATAGAAGATACGCCTGAAATGTGGCTTCATCCGACCAACGTAAGTTTCCTACGCCGTTGTATCTTGGGCGCATATTTGCGCTGGCCGCAAGGGGAGCTTCCATTGATTACACGTCGAATATGTAAATGACCGAGATACGCCGATTCACGAACGTACTTGCGCCCGTCGCAGTAATCTACACCGTTTACGTAAGGCGTACGTCCGGCGTAAAGTTATTTCACATATAGGAGGCGCATCCCATGCAAAGGTATGGACCACGTAACAGCCGTAATTTTTTTCGTCGTTTACGTAGTACTACGTGAATAGGGCTGGGCATAGGTTACGTTCAGTGATTCGACGTATCTTAGGCGTTCGTTCCGACGTGATTCTGAGCATGCGCACTGGGAAGCGTCCATGGGATGGCGCATGCGCCGTTCGTTCGGCCATTAATTTGCATGGGGTCACGCTTCATTTTCATGTATCATGCCCACCTTCCACATACTTTGAATTAGGCGGGCTTACGCCAACGAATTTACGTTACGCCGGCGCAACATACGGAGCGAGTGCTTTGTGAATACTGTTCTTGCCTCTTTATGTTACGTCGGCGTAGCCCATATGAGATGTGCTACGCCGGCATAAAGATGCGACCAGGTATGAGAATCCGGGCCATTGTATTCAGTCAGTGTGTGTGTTTTTTCTACAGATGTATCCAGTAATGGGAACCCACCAGAGAGATGTCCCCGTCCTCTGTATTCCCGGGATTCCACACAGGAAGGTCACACCATCCCCCACCATCATCAGGTAGATGAGGAACAATCACTGATAGTATCATTAGGATCTGTACATTATCTGCATTGTTACCATTGATGTCATTTTTATTCTATATTCAGAGTGGAAATCTGAGAGATTGTAAAGTTGAGGTTAAAGAAGAGATAAAAGAGGAGGATGATGAGGATGAGGTGATGGAGGAGTCAGAGTCTCTAAAAGAACACAAAGATCTGTACCAGGACACCATGGTGGAGTCATCCAGCTACAGAAACCCACCAGAGAGATGTCCCTGTCCTCTGTATTCCCGGGATTCCACACAGGAGGGTCACACCATCCCCCACCATCATCAGGTAGTTGAGTGACAATTATTGGTAGTTCTGATTTATACACAAACATGTTTATTATAATGAATGTTTTATTATATATTCAGAGTGGAAACCTTGAGGATTATAATATTGTTGTTAAAGAAGAGTATAAAGAGGAGGATGAGGAGTATGGAGTGATGGAGGAGTTTTCAGAAGGACACAAGGATATGATGGAGCCACCTAATACCAGGAACCCCCCAGAGAGATGTCCCCGTCCTCTGTATTCCCGGGATTCCACACAGGAAGGTCACACCATCCCTCACCATTACAAGGTTGGTGGGACGGAGCATATAGAACATTGGATTTTTTATGTGACCTTTTAGTTTTCGGATGATATTTACTTGAATGTTCTTGATTTAGAGTGGAGATCCATTTGATATAGAATTTGAGTTTAAAGAAGATGAAGAGATGTATGTGAGGGATGATCCAAATTCTATGGAGGAGGATGGAATAACGGGGACATTTATAGAGGAGGACACTCCTACAGAGATCAGCACAGGTGGGTCATTAACACTAAATACATTTCTCCACCCATACTGCTCACTGATTGGTCCAGAGTAGGGCGGGTACTGGGTGATATCAGCCTGTAATCCCCTGGTCACTTTCCTGAGCTGTGTTCCCCGTCCTGTATTGCTCTCGGATAATCTTCCTTCTCTGTGCTGCAGACACAATTTATGTATCTAGACTGGATTTATGGAGATTCTGGGGTTCAAGTAGAAGAAATAAGGGTTTTTACCATAGGTGTTACTCAACCTCTGCACCTGGGGTATTTACTTTGAGTCCTCTGCCCCATACCTGTGCCGGGTGGAGCGATATGTCCAGGGCTGCTGATGAGCCAGTACAGCTGGCCCTGTTGTACCTGGCCCAGCAATCTGGACAGAGAAGTCTTTCACCCTGCATCCCTGAATACCAATATTATGAGTCCCACCCCTTACACTGTATTTCAGCATCTGCAACAAAAAGGATCATTCTCTTGGACTAGAGAAATTCCTAAGGCCCCGTACACACCACCGGATCTATCCGCTGGAATTGATCCGCGGATCAGTTCCAGCGGATAAATCCGGTCGTCTGTAAGGCCTAGCGGATATTTATCCGCGGACATTTCTCGGCCCGATGGATTTCAAGCGGATATAAATTTCTTAGCATGCTAAGAAATGTATCCGCTTGAATCGGGTCCAGCGGATTGATCCGGTGGTCTGTACAGACTCACCGTATCAATCCGTCCGCTCCCCTCCCTCGCATGCGTGGAAGTACTTACCTTCCAGCGTCGTGCACGTCGCCGCGTCATCATCGCTGCGACGGCGCGACACGTCACCGCGGATGAATTCCGCGCGAATTTTGATCCGATGGTGAGTACAAGCCATCGGATCCAAATCCGGAGGAGGAATCTCCGCTGGAAACGGTCCGGCGAACCGTTTCCAGCGGAGATCCTGTCGTGTGTACGGGGCCTTACTCTAATAGATAACTGGATGACAAACAGTTATCTTAAACTCAATGGTTCGAAAACAGAACTTCTCCTGTTTCACGCCAACCAGAAAAATCACCCCGCGTCAACATGGACTCCCCCAGCCATTCTGGGTAAAACTATCACCCCTAGCACCAAAGTCAAAAGTCTCGGAGTCATTTTCGATACCTACATGACAATGGATACACAAATAGGGTCAGTAGTCAGCGGATCCCACCATCTGCTGCGCCTACTACGCAGACTCACGCCCTTTATTCCGAAAGAAGACATAGCAGTCGTGGTGGGAACAATCATCAATTCCAGACTCGACTACGCAAATGCCCTCTATCTAGGACTCCCCAAATACCAAATCACTCGTCTGCAAGTCGTTCAAAATACGGCCGCTCGACTAGTGACTGGAAAAAAAACATGGGAAAGTATCTCACCTTCACTGAGATCCCTTCATTGGTTGCCAGTAAAAGACAGAATCACTTTCAAGGCACTCTACCTAATACATAAGTGTATTCGAGGCAACGCCCCCCAATATCCATGCGAAAAAATAAAAGCCCACAACCCCAATCGCATTCTGCGATCCACCAATCAAAACCTACTCCAGATACCCAAAGCCAGATACAAGTCCAAAGGAGATCGAAGATTTGCAGTCCAGGGACCTCGCATGTGGAATGCACTACCAACTACCATCCGACTGGAGTCGGACCTCTTGGCCTTCAGGAGAAAGATTAAAACCCATCTCTTCTGAGGTCAAGGGGTTCCTTACCCTTGGAATGGATACAGCGCCCAGAGGCGATTCAGTTTGCATGTGTTGCGCTTTACAAGTCTCTCACTCACACTTTATAATTTATATTGTACATTACATAGTCCTGACCCCTGCACTATACACTCTATGTTGTACATTACATTATTCTGATACTATATAGTCCTAACTTTTTTATTCTATATAATTAGTTGTACATTAGATAATTTGAGATTTTCCTAGCTTGTGACGGAAAATATTGATTATATGAAGACAGGAGGCGAGTATCTTATGCATTAATCTTCCTTTATTAATGCTCACAGCAGAATGTATTTCTAAAAATTTCAATGTAAAACATTTCTTAAACACACTACCACCCCCAGCAGTCCCCTCAGTCACTAGCCCCACCCCTACGGAGGTCTCTATAAAAGGGGGCTGCCTGTGGTAGTTCCTCCTCTTTCTTGATGCGAATCCATCTAGGTAAACGGTACCACAACGGAGGATCCAAGCATAAACATCGGAGTCCAAACCGGCCGGTCGACGTCCGAAAACTTCCGAAAGTGAAGCACTAACCGTGACCCAACAGGGGTCTCAGGAACATCTGATCCCAACAGGGTTCTTCAGGTGAGTTGCGTTCCAACGTGAAGGCAAGATTCACTCATTCTCCAAAATGGAGCATCCGTCTGCAAGATCTGAATTGTCGATCAGTAACCTGAGGATATGAAAAAACAATCGTAATAGGGGGGGAAAAATAAACGGGAGGGAAGATACTCGCCTCCTGTCTTCATATAATCAATATTTTCCGTCACAAGCTAGGAAAATCTCAAATTATATATCAGACAGGAGGCTCATATCTTATGCAAGTTCAAAGCTAGTATACACAACATGCAGATATGAAAAATACATATAGAATTATATCGATAACTTTATGAAAGGACTGACATAGAAACGTGGTCCTGTGGTCTAAAGTAGAAGTGACGGAACGTGGTCTCTGAAGACCAGTCCGCCGCTCTCAAAAGATCTGAAAGAGAGCCTCCTGATACGATCACTTTGGTAGCCATGGCACCTCTGGTGGAATGAGCACCGAACAGGGTGATGTCGATCCCTGCCATATCCATGGCGGTTCTGACCCAGCGTGCCAGGGAGGCAGCTGAGACGGGAAGGTGAGGTTTGACATAGGAAATAAGTAATTGAGAGAAGCCCGTGGGGCGCAGAGCCGAGGTCTAGGACTCGTATGCCTGCAGACAACGCACTATGCAGAGTGAGGGGTGATTAGGAAAGGCAGGATAGAATACTGACTGGATTCTGGTCTTGGTCCTGCGGACTATGGAGAATTCAACACCCTGCGGCGAAAATTGCCGCCTGGAGATGTCCAGAGCCCTCACATCTGACACTCTCTTGATGGAAATCAGACAGAGAAGGACCGTAAGTTTTATGGATAAAAGTCTAAGAGATAGTTCCGTATTCTCCCCCCAATTGGCGAACATATCAAGCACCTTGGAAACATCCCAGGTTGCTTGGTATCTAGGCCTAGGGGGGCGTTGAAACCTGGCGCCTCGCAAGAGTCGACATATTAAAGGATGTCTGCCTACTGGCAAGGAGTCCACGGGGCAATGGTAAGCTGAGATAGCTGATCTATAGATATTGATAGAGCTGTATGACTTACCGGACTCAAAGGAATCCGCCAAATAATTCACTATCAATGTTACAGGGGCGTGAATGGGATCAACTTGTCGTTGATCACACCAACGCACCCAGAGCCTCCAGGCCGATCGATATGCCGATCTAGTCCCGGGGGCCCAGGCCAGGGCGAGTAGGTTCTGAGCTGAATCTGAAAGGACTCTATCAGGGGAAGGGATCCCGATACCAACCATGCCAGAAGTGGAAGGTTGTTGTCGCGAATCAGCGGGTGGGGGTCCCCGTTCGGATTGGTGAGGAGATGTGGCAAAGGGGGGGATGAGCCTGGGAAGGTCTATCGCCATTCCCAGTAGCATCGGGAACCATGGTTGGGAGGGCCACCAAGGTGTAATCAGTACCACCATCGCTCCCAGGTGATTTATCCGTAGGAGGAGTCTGGAAATCAATTGGAAAGGTGGGAACGCGTAATGTATCCCCTTTGGCCAGGGCTGGCGTAAAGCGTCTACCGCATATGCCTCCGGGTCCGGCCTCCAACTGAAGAAGAGGGGCAGTTGATGATTGAGGCGAGATGCGAAGAGATCCAAGGACAACGGTCCCCAGAGCCGCTGCAAGCGAAGAAATATAGATCGATCTAGTCTCCAGTCGCTGGAATCGCGAAGATATCGCGAATTCCAATCGGCAACTGAGTTGGAGATTCCCGGAATGTATTCCGCTATAGGAGTAATGTTGTGGGTTAAGCAAAAGTGCCAGAAGTCTTTCGCTATGGAAGCCAGGGTTTTGGATTTGGTGCCCCCTAGACGGTTGACGTATTGCACCGCCGCCACATTGTCCATGCGGAACAGGATACAGCCTGTGGGGGTATGAGGCATGAAGCTCTTGACCGCGAACAGTGCTGCCAAGAGTTCTAATGCGTTGATGTGCAACGAGGTCTCCGCTGCGGACCATGTTCCTCCTGTGGAGGCTGTCCCGCACCGGGCACTCCAGCCCCGTCGACTGGCGTCCGATTCTATGACGACGTCCGGGTTGGGGTTGAAGATGGCCCGGCCGTTCCATTCGACGGCGTGGTGGAGCCACCATTTCAATTCCTCTATAGCCTCCTGACACAGGGGGATCTCGTCTGAGTATCTGAGGCCTTGTCTTAGATGCATGATTTTGAGCCTCTGAAGGGCCCTGTAATGTAACGGGGCTGGGAATATGGCCTGGATGGAAGCCGCCAGAAGGCCCACCAACCGTGCCAGTGTATGGAGGGAAAGGCAGTCTCGGCGTAGTGCTGAGCGAATCTCCTTGCGGATGAGAGCGAGTTTGGGTTTGGGAAGACTGAGGGTGGATAACACGGTGTCTATCGTGAAACCCAGGAATTCCATCTGTTGGGATGGTATTAAGATGGACTTGTCTTGGTTGATAATGAAGCCTAGTGACTGTATCAGTTCCAAGGTCCATGACATGTGGAGGAGAGATTGACTCCTGGAATAGGCCATGATGAGAATGTCGTCCAAATAAATAATTAGGCGTACACCTCTGCTCCTTAGAGCTGCCACCACCGGTTTCATGATCTTGGTGAAACACCATGGGGCGGAGGACAGGCCGAATGGTAGGCAAGTGAATTGCCACATCCTGCCTCTCCACGGGAACCGGAGCAGATGTTGTGAGTCTGGGTGAATAGGGACCGTTAGGTATGCGTCTTTCAGATCTACCTTTACGAGCCAGTCCCCAGTGTGGAGAAGGTCTCGGAGGAAATGGATTCCTTCCATCTTGAAATGTCGATATTCGATGTATTGATTTAAACCCCTGAGATTTATCACAGGGCGGAAGCCTCCTCCTTTTTTGTGTACTAGAAACAGGTTGCTCACGAAACCTGGGGAAGAAGGATCCACTTCTATGACTGCCTGTTTGGTCAGAAGGTCTCGAATCTCCTTGTCTATGAGACGACAGTTTTGTGTCGTAAATCGAATGGGGGGAGGAATTTGGTTGAGAATAGGGGGGGACAGAATGTCTATAACAAATCCCTCTACTGAGTGTAATATCCACGCGTCTGCCGTAATCGCAGACCAGGCGTGGGTAAAATACTTCAGGCGACCCCCCACAGGAACTTGACTTAGTGTGGTGTAAGGTATACTCACCGGTATCACTTTGATTAATTATCTTATTAGCGCCCCCTACCTACCACACATACTCACCGGTAGGAGGTCTGGAACGTGGGTATCCCCGTCCCCCGCGTCCGCGCCAGGGTCTGCCTCGGGGAGGAAAAAATGGTGCTGGTTGAGCCATTGGGGCGGCGTAGGACGGAGCCTGGTATGGATACTGAGCAGGGGGTCTGCCCTGCGGCCTATAGAAAGTGGCACGGCCGGCAGAACGGCCTCTATTTCTGCCGGCCCTGTTAAAAACCTTACTAGACCCGGTTCGTCGTAAGGAGTTTTGGGCCTTGTCCAAGCTGGTGAACAAGCCCACAAATTTATTTATATATTTTATAACTGTTTCGCCAAAGAGCATGCCCTCGGCCGAGGGACCAGGCTCAGACTCCGCCAGGTGGGACAGCTGGGGGTCTAGGCCCATAAGGATGGACCTGCGCCTTTCTACCGAGCATGCGGTATTAGCCGTGCCGGCTAGACATAGGGCTCTTTGGGCCCAGCCTCTTAGTTGAGGAAGATCCACCGGTTGTCCAGAAGCCGCATCTTGCTCGGAGAGGTTAAGGATCTTGGTGAGTGGACCCATAAAGGTCCAGTACACGGTCCTGAATTGACCGAAAGGATCTTTCGATACCTTTCTTTTGGAACTTTCCCGTTTTGAGAAGATACTTGGTTAGGACTGGATCCACCTCAGGGGTGGCCACCACCTTTTTTGGAATTGAGGGCCTAGGACATTCGGCTCTTAATTTATTACGGCCCGTTCTATCCAGGGATTTCCTTGCCCACAGCTCCACATATTGTGATGATACGTGTGGCAAGGGAGTCCACTCCCCGGAGCGCGGGTGGGTAATTGCGTCCGGGGAGAAAAAGGGTTCACCAAGGGCGTCCAGGAGGATTTCATCCTGCGTGGCAGGAGTGGCAGCTGTGTCAAGTGCCATGGCCCCAGCATCTTCCGAACCTGATTCGGCCTCCGAGATCTCCGACCCTTCAGAGGGGTCGGCAGAGTCATCATCAGAGGATTCGTCATAAGAATTTGGCTTAGCCCTTCTAACGGCTTTGTACCCCGTTTGTTGTTTCTCCCTGGGGTCCAGGGGTCGAGATATAGTAGACTGATGCTGGGGTTGGTAGACCATGTTAGGGGTTACCTGTGGCAAGTTATTTACTTCCCCTGCCGGGGAGTCATGCACCACCAGGGTGTGTTTCCTCTTGTGAGAGGATTTGCCCTTTTTTGTAGGTGGTTCACTGTCTTGAGGTGGCAGTGATGGGGTAATTGTGGGCTGTTGAGTCCAAGGAACTGGAACAGAGGAAGCTAGTGCAGCCTGGATGGACATCTGGATTATGTCCTGTAACTGAGCAGCGCTAAGAGTGTGTGAGTTGCCAGAGGGGGCGATTTCCCCATTGGGACTCAGTTGAGTGGGATCAGCCATGTGTTAACAGGCAAGTTTTCAATGATGGGAGATAATCTGAGGCTAGATGTTATAGGCAAAATAGCGCTGGATGTTTTGTGGTATAAGAGCGCTGGATGTTTTGGGGAATAAGAGCGCTGGGTGATTTGGGGTATAAGAGCGGCTAGATTGCGAGTTACCAGCGTGTAGCGCAGCGGTACAGGCTCAGTCCTATCCTCCCTTCCGTTGGCGCCGGACTGGCAACGGAGGGGAGGTGAATTAGCTAGCGAGGAGCGGCCTGAGGCGAGATATCGCGATATCTCGGCCGCTGTGTTCCGATTGGATGAGCGGGGTGGGAGCCGAAAGCCCCGCCCCCCCGCAGCGCGCGTGTGATGTGAGGAAGGAGAGAGGTAAGATGGCGCTGAAGGAGCAGTCGCATAGGGAGAGGGACCAGCAGAGAGATAGAGGGAACACAATAAGTCACAGGGAGGGGGGCGAACCCCCGGATTCGATAGACAGGAAAAAACTAGTGTAATACAGCAAAGACAATGGATGGCTGTAGAAACGATTAAATGGCAAAAGTAATAGACATGAGAACGGCTGACATAAACCGAGAGTAACAACAGAAATACTAGTAAAATAATTAAATAATTAAATAATCATAAATCAAGTAATAAAATAATAATAAATATAAAATATTCTAACGATACTCAATACTGGTATAATTCTAGCAAAACAGTATTGACAGTATACTTATCTTATCTAGCTGTGAGCAGAAAGAAAGAGGAGGAACTACCACAGGCAGCCCCCTTTTATAGAGACCTCCGTAGGGGTGGGGCTAGTGACTGAGGGGACTGCTGGGGGTGGTAGTGTGTTTAAGAATTTTTTTACATTGAAATTTTTAGAAATACATTCTGCTGTGAGCATTAATAAAGGAAGATTAATGCATAAGATATGAGCCTCCTGTCTGATATATAATCCTGACTTATTTTACACCCATTTCCTACCAGCTGGACATTTTATATCTGATGATGTGATTGGAGCACAGACTTTTATATGTTGATAATAATGTGATATCATCCTCCAACTTTGGAACCTTAAACAGAAAGTGATAATGAGGGAGGAGTCAATAACCCAATGATGGAGGTCTTCAGGATCAGTCCAGTCTTCTTCTTGGTTGTTCTCCACCCATCCTCACTCTCTGACCTCTGGTGGGGCTCAGCCCTGCTGTTATTCAGCGGCTATAGGCTTTGTGAGGCCTAAGGCAAAACTTGGACATGCGGCTCCACTCACACCCATAACGGGAAAAATAATTCAAGTGATAAAAATTAACTGTATAATTTGCATATATTAGAAGGCTTAAATCCTTTAAACTATGAATTCACAGCTTCTAGGATTTTCTCTAACCAATTCTTCTTTAATCAATGACCATTAAACATAGAATATGTATGTGTGTATATATAAATATTACACGCACACAAATATAGATGAAATGTGTGCGGCTGCAACTAGCAATAAAAGTCAAAGCCCATATTTCTCCATTTACATGAAGGACTGGTAATATTACCCAGCCAGCACAGAGTTACCCCTTACATCAGAGTCTGCAGGATTCCTCCTTGTAGTACAAGAGGACCTTTGATGTAAAGGGGAATACTGTAGACTTTCTTGTAAAGGGGAACTTTGATGTAAGGGGGGCTCTGGTGACTAAAGATTACCGTATATCAGAGTGCACAGCATTCCCCTTTACATCAGAGTCTGCTGAGTTCAAACAGGAACAGTGATGTTGGGGGGCCTCTAGTGACCACAGACCACCTTCCACAGAGTTAATGCTACAAGGTAGAGGGGGTTACTAATATAAGGGGGAATCTTTATATCAGTGTTCCCTTACTTTACTGGATTCACTCCCCCTTACATCAATGACCCCCCTCAGACTGGCCTAGTAGTGCTATCACTGACCTCCTCTGAGGTGTACCGTGTAGGGCTCAGTCAGATGGTTCTCTCTGGGCTTCAGCTTGGCGGCTCTGGTTTCCTCCTATATTCTTTTCTCCACAGTCTGCACACATATGAGTCCTCCCGAGACCCCTGTCCTGGCAGCGCTCCCGCTCTTGACTCCTCTGTAGCCCCCCAGAGACTACAGACATGATACAAGAGATGGTCAGAGATTGTGCGGACAAGATACAAGAGATGGTCAGAATCTGTGCGGACATGATACAGGAGATGGTCAGAGGCTGTGCAGACATGATACAAGAGATGGTCAGAGACTGTACAGACATGATAAAAGAGATGGTCAGAATCTGTGCGGACATGATACAAGAGATGGTCAGAATCTGTGTGGACATGACACAAGAGATGGTCAGAGACTGTGTAGACATGATACAAGAGATGGTCTGAGACTGTACGGACATGATACAGGAGATGGTCAGAGACTGTACAGACATGATACAAGAGATGGTCAGAGACTGTAGAGACATGATACAAGAGATGGTCAGAGATTGTGCAGACATGATACAAGAGATGGTCAGAGACTGTACAGACATGATACAAGAGATGGTCAGAGACCTCACAGAACAATTCTCCCAGGATTACTTGTTCTGTTGTCTGCTGGCTGTGCCGGGTGGAGGGATATGTCTGTATAGTCTCAGACCCAAGTCACTGAGTGCAGTCTCAGGAGATGGAAGGCAGCGGTGTGGGATCTCTGCAACTTGTCTCATGTAAACATTTCATCTTCCACTGGTAGGAGATCAGAGGAGCCAATTACTAGTTACTTTGAGGGGGGAATTGTAAGATCCTCAGAGACAAAGCTGCCTGATGTGGGCGGAGTCCTGGTTTGGGGGAACCAATCTGCTCATGTCTAGTAATAATCTTTGTATTTCTATTTTAGTAGATGGACGGGAGATGAGGAAAACCTCAGAGGATTGTCTCACTTTGTCTCCAGACTGTAAAGTAGAAGATGAGGACATCACACAGTATAGTCCAGGAGAAAACCCGACTACCTCAAATGTCCATCCGGCACCACACAGTGTAGATGGACCATCGTATTCCTCTTATCCTGAGGAACCTCAGACTGTGCGGGACGGTGCCGGACCATCGCATTCCTCTTATCCTGAGGAACCTCAAACTGTGCGGGACGGTGCCGGACCAGAGTATTCCTCTTATCCTGAGGAACCTCAGACTGTGAGGGACGGTGCCGGACCAGAGTATTCCTCTTATCCTGAGGAACCTCAGACTGTGAGGGACGGTGCCGGACTATCGTATTCCTCTTATCCTGAGGAACCTCAGACTGTGCAGGACGGTGCCGGACCATCGTATTCCTCTTATCCTGAGGAACCTCAGACTGTGCAGGACGGTGCCGGACCATCGTATTCCTCTTATCCTGAGGAACCTCAGACTGTGAGGGACGATGCTGTCCTTCCAACAGTGAAGCGGTTTTCCTGTACTGAGTGCGGGAAGGGTTTCCATTTTAAATCTGGTTTTAATCGGCACAAAATAATTCACACAGGAGAGAAGCCGTATTCCTGTCCTGAGTGTTGGAAATGTTTTGTACAAAAATCAGATCTTGCAACACATCTAAGGACTCACACAGGGGAAAAACCGTACTCCTGTTCTGAGTGCGGAAAATGTTTTTTTCGGACAAGTCTTTTTATCACACACATCAAAGAATGCACAAAGGTGAGAAGCCATATTGCTGTCTTGAGTGTGGGAAATGTTTTGTAGTAAAAGGACAACTTGTCACACATCAGACATCTCACACTGGGGAGAAGCCTTATTCATGTCCTGAGTGTGGGAAATGTTTTTCAGGTAGGTCTAGCCTTTCCAGGCATCAGAGACAGCACATGGGTAAAAAGACACATTCCTGTTCTGAGTGTGGGAAATGTTTTGTACAAAAAGCAACCCTTGTTACACATCAGAGATCTCACACTGGGGAGAAGCCGTATTCATGTTCTGAGTGTGAAAAATGTTTTTCACAGAAGATCCATCTTTACAAACATCAGAGATCTCACACAGGGGAGAAGCCTTATTCCTGTCCTGAGTGCGGAAAATGTTTTTCAGATAAATCCAGTCTTTCCACACATCAGAGAGCTCACACGGGGGAGAAGCCGTATTCCTGTCCTAAGTGTGGGAAATGTTTTTCAAAGAAGTCCAGTCTTTCCATACATCAGAGATCCCACACGGGAGAGAAGCCGTATTCCTGTCCTGAGTGCGAGAAATGTTTTTCACAAAAGTCTGATCTTAATAGACATCGGAGATCTCACACGGGAGAGAAACCGTATTCCTGTTCTGAGTGTGGGAAATGTTTTTCACAGAAGTCCCATCTTTACACACATCAGAGATCTCACACAAGGGAGAAGCCGTATTCCTGTCCTGAGTGAGGGAATTGTTCCTCACTGAAGTCCTGTCTTCCTGTACATCGGGGATCCCACACAACCCTCGAGGTATATTAGTGCCTTGAGTGCGGGAAATGTCTTGTATATGAATGTTGCTGGACATCACAGGTCTCATGTGGGGAAGAAGCACACCCTGATATACACCTCAGATATACTCCATGGCTGATCTTCATCATGTAAGAAACAGTTCATAAGGAGATCAGAGATCACCAAAGACATGGATGAAGTGTTGTATCGTGTTGGCCATTGATAGCAGGAGAAAAATTAAAATGGAGTCATTCCCTCTCATTGGCTGAGTACATTTTGTGGTGGAAGATTTCACAAACACTTAGAGCCCTTTCACACTGGTGCGTTTTTGCAGTGTTTTGCCGCGTTTTCGCGGTAAAAATAGCGCTATTAAAACACTCATAAAACGCTCCCCATGCATCTCAATGGACCCTTTCACACTGAGGCGTTGCGCTGGAGGAGCGTTGAGAAAAGTTCTGCAAGCAGCATCTTTAGAGCAGCTTTTGAGCGCTGAAAAAAATGCCCCCTCTCCATTGA
This sequence comes from Rana temporaria, assembly GCF_905171775.1. Taxonomy (NCBI): domain Eukaryota; kingdom Metazoa; phylum Chordata; class Amphibia; order Anura; family Ranidae; genus Rana; species Rana temporaria. The sequence continues at coordinate 1,060,403 of NW_024404432.1, read as the reverse complement.
AATGAATTGAAAACGCGATAAAATCGTGGTAAAACACTGTAAAAGGTGGTAAAATAGCAGTGTTTTACCGCTATTTTAACGCTCCGCTAATATAGGCATTTCCAGTGTGAAAGGGCTCTTAGAGGTCTGTTTTTATATAATTTATTGGATAAAGGTGACAATCATTTTTCCAGCCATGACAAATATTGGTTGTATTTTGTGTAATACAGTGATATAGTGAGAGGTATCACAGAAGTTGGCACCATCTAGTAGCTCAAGACATTATTTTTCTTTTTATATCTGCAAACAGCCGAAAAGCATTTTATTATATATTTATATATACTGCATCTACTGAGGACAGGTGGTACAGTAATGCTAGGTGACATTCCTGTACATCACCTAGCACATGCGCACTAGCGCTCCCCCATGACTGCTGTGTTGGGTGGACATCTGATCTTGGTGGTCAGTACCCAGTCACTGTGAGCACCCGGGGGATCATGTGATTGCGATCACCAGTCGACGATCACATATTAGGTAAGCAAACTGTCATAAGTGACTTTCATTCATGAACAGCTTGCTTACTGTGTGATTGCCAGGTACCATGTGATAGCTATGGGACAATCTGTACCATGTGATTAGCTGCAGCCAATCATAGTGTTGTGAGTTTTGATATGAAGAAAATGATAATATATTCAATATTTTCCAGCAAAAATATGAAAAGGCCATTAGGTCTCAAATCTGATCATAACGATTACATATGAAAGTCATTCAGTCGGTGAAGAAGAAACATTTGACTCAGATGACCAAGTTCCCAATACATTAGCTATTTTTATGACTTTTTACAAACTTGGATGAGGGTCTGAACAATGAAGCTCTTCTCACAGAACAATGAAATGGTTTTCTCACCAAACAAAATGTTTAAACTGGCTTCAAGTGACTAGGTATGGCCATTGTGGAGTAGTTTCTTACCAAACAAGAACGTTGACTTTAGCCATACTAACACAATGAGCCATGTGGATCAGGGAAGAGTCTAAGGAGAGGATATTTACACAGCTGAGCTATTAAACTATCCTCATTAATGTCCAAGCTCCAACATATATGATACAAGTCAGATATTTTAAAATACACACATTATTAAAAGAATATATATCGACATGAAATAAGTAATGTTTAGATAATCGATGAATTAGGACCAAGGGAAACAGATCCATTAGGTTAGAGCTTTGTTCTAAGAAAGAATTATATGAGAAATTTGTTTTATAAATATAAGTGTTTTAAATAAGCTATCATAATCGACATTATGAAAGATATCACATTGTGAAAAATGTATAAAAATATGAACTAACATGTAACACATATCCATCAAACACATATCAAAATAAGTCAGGTAAACACATTAATAATTATTGTGCATTTGATTGAGAGATGTAACCTATGCATTGATTGCAAAGACTGTTTTGTGGAAAAACATTTATAATGGAATATATGAACATATTGTATCGAAATCAACAGTATACTAATTGTATTTTATATAATATAAAGATACCAGAGTCATACATATAGGTATATATATATATATATGGATAGATATATGTCGATAGTCTAAACCTAAAATATAGATATCCAACGTATAGATTATCTCACAATAAAGGTGAGACACCTAGTGGCTGGAAGTAATATTACTCGAGGTTCTCCAAGCCCAGAGAACAAGTCACTTATTAAGCTGTCAGCCAATAGAAACCAAACACATCTTGACAGGAACGCCCATATGTGCCACAGGCCTATGATTTAAGGACAGCTGTCAGAGGGGCAGAACTGGGTAGGATCTTGATAGTCCTATTGTTTTAATCAATATAAAAAGGGAAACCCATGAGATAGAAAGGATCCAATCTGAGATCTAAAAATCTTAATCTTGAGCTCAATGGGAGGATGAGAAGAGGACCCCATCAATAGGAACGCCCCATGAGAGCACGCTTGCACTATGCATGAAGACTGCAACGATTTTAGCTCTGGTCACTTGCCAATAGGAAATAGCCACCTTGGGAATTGGTAACTATGTCATTTTGATTTTATCTCAAATATATTGTTGTTCCTTAGAAATGTTGAAATATTGAAGTATTGAATATCCTGTAGTTCTGGTTTGTTCTCATATCAATAACTTGTCACTTTTCCTTAAGAGTACAATTTTATTATATTTTTATTTTTACATAGTTTCAATTTTATTGACAAAACTAACGTCCAATATATTTCACATTATTTGATCTTTTACTTACCTGCAGTAAAGTAACGATTAGACGTGTGAAATAGACGTTTTTGTTTCATTGTCATTTACATAAAAGTTATCTTGAGAACCTACCATGACTCAGATCAAAGGTATTGCATGCCCAGTTTGGGGGTATTTTATTGATTTTCAAGTCGTTAAGGTGACGCAACTGGTATTTTAATTTCATGTAAATATTCATATTTTGTCTACCAATAAATTAGCTATTTTGTATGATCATACGTCTCCGTGAATAAATTTCATATTATAGACTATGTCATATAGATTGTCTTGTATTTAAAAGCATCTTCGTTATAAAATAATTCAAAGTAAATTACTGTGCGGGTAAATATGACCTTAAAAAAGCACAACATATAAATGGAGGCACTCGCTGAGATAATGTCGATGTTTTGTATAAGTTCAATCATAGCTATGGTGGTGACATAAATAATATTTTGCATGAAATTATTAATTATTAATTTTTGAAAAAAAAAAAAGGGAATTGTAGCCAAAGGGAATTGTATGTTTTGGATTGGATTGGATTATCGAGAGTCAGCCCTTATAGGTGAAAGGAGAAAATTGATATGGGTACAGGAAATGTTGAAAGAAAATTCTAAAGCTGAAATGACAGATCATGCCAGAAAAAGTTTGTCTGGTGAGACTGATCGACAAGCATACATTAAAGGCCGTAAAAACCGTGCCTGTCATATAAAAGACGTGTGGAACTCGGAAGGTCAAATGGTTGCACAAAAAGACAGCTCATCTGAGATAGAGAAAATAGAAAGGCTTGAGGACATGGTTTCTAAGTTCCGCATTATCCTGATGCATATTGATGATAAGTTTAAACGTCAAAATACCCAACCGGAGATAGATATCTCAGAATCCCAGCCACATTTAACAGAAAAGGAATGTGAGCTCACTAAAAATAGAGACAATGACAAGGCAGATCGTTATCACGAGTCTATAATGACAGTGCAAAATGAAACAGAACAGTTGCAAAAGTACAATAGAAGAATGCAGGAACTAAAAAAAGAGTGGGAGAGTTATCTGCAGGAAAATGAATCTCCTGACAAAAGTTGCCAAGTAATGAGCAGTGAAAATTTCAAAAGTTGCCAAGTAATGAGCAGTGAAAATGTAAAAAGTTGCCAAGTAATAAGCAGTGGAAATTTAGAAAGTTGCCGAGTAATGAGCAGTGAAAATTTAAAAGAAGAAACAAATCAGCTTAAGTCAGAACAGGAATCCCTGATTAAGCAATCAGGAGAGTTAAACGAGCAAGTAAAGCTTGTGCCTCAGGGTGATGTGCCAATGCCTAACCCTGAAAGTATAGATTCTGACCAAAATCTAATATCTGACTCTCAAACTGAAATGTGGGAGTTAGACATTGGAGAGGGACCAGAAAAAGAACCCTCATCCTATCCCAAGCCATCTGTAGAGCAAAAGGGGGTAAAAAGTGAACCACCCCATAAAAGTAGGCCTGACCAGTTTTCCCTGGGATCAGAGGAAAAGACAGGTACCCCTAAACAGGACGCCTCAGAAATAATTAAAATGTTAAATGATACTTTCCCAGTCTTTGAGCAAGAGGGATCCATGTGTGTCAAAGACCACATTGAGGCCTATGAAAATACATTATCAGTTTTAGGCCTAGATGATGACCTGTCAAGGATTATTTTCTTGCCGTGGGTATTTGAAACCAGACACCGGAATTTCTGCACATCTTTTAAAGATCTGTCTGGTACTTCATGGCAAGAAATTAAACACCGCTGTCATCTAGAATTTGGCCAGCACAAAAATGTTACAGCGGCTAGTGCGGCTATACAAAATTTGAAATGTGCCAGTAATCAAAACTCCACAGAAGAGTTGCCTGTGCTCAGAAGTGCTTACCACTTAGCAGAAAATGAGCCAGACCACAATGAAACTGAGTTTAAATCCACGTTCTTTGAGGCCCTACCTACCCACACAAAAGTGCATTTAGCTAAAGACTACGCAAGGGGGTGCTCACTGGAGTCCGTGGTAAAAGAGAGCAACAATTTGTACTCTATCCAACAAACTGGCGAATACAATGGGAGGCCTCAACTCATAACTCAAATTGTGGATGAAATTAATGCATCTCCTCAATTATTATGGGTTGATACCCAGAAAATGACATGTGCTGATATAGTCAGAGGAGATATGCCACAGAGTCGTCCCAGCGGGAGACCACATACCCCACCAATTAGGAGGGGGGAACAGAAAACACCCTTTAGAGGGAGGGAACAAAGACCATCTCAGGGGTACCATCCTAGGGAACCAGATGCAAGGTTTAAGAGAAACTATAGGGTGTACCTCCAACGGGTCAAATTTAAACCCAAAGGTAGAAACCCATACTATTACCGGTCCAATTCGCCCCGGGGACCAACACAGGTAAATAGGGAGCAGCCGCAGGGTAAGACACCCCAGAATCCCGAGAAAAATAGGGAGAAATTAAGGCCCAGACAAATATCCCAGAATCAGAACAGTGTTGCTGAAGGGGATATGTCTGATAAAACTGAGCCAGTGGTCCCCAGAAAGTACAGAAACTGGGTCACAGAATCCTATTCTGATCAGCCTGTAAGCAATACAGAAACCAAAATAAAACAAATTATGGATATGTTACACGGTTTCATTGCTGTACGAAGTGTGAATCACATTTCTTTAAGGGACAAATACTGGGGCCAACCAAGGGCCACAGAGCCTTTGAAGCGCCTATGTTAAAGTAAATCAGAGGAATGCACTGAAAAGGCATAGGAGACAGAGGTTCTAACACCATATTTTCACCAGGTTACAGTTGTAAGGATCCTGAAATCCCTAACAGGGATTTTGGTCGTTGGAAATTAACTGTTATCCTATTTTTCAGTGGTCACTTCATTCCTCCGACATAAACAGGTCGCTCCAAACAGCTTAATTTCAAGAAGTCGCAGAAGACGATAATTACAAAGGATGACCGAATCCTAAAGAAATTAATATCAGAAGACCTAAAATGGTTTGATATTCTGGTAACAGATAAGTCACCCGCAGAAGGTAGTGTGATTGCCTAAAATGAGTTTTATTGACACCCCAAAGGGGGAAGGTTTTATTTGTTTTATTCCTCCCAAGTAGAAGGTTGACTATCGTATCAGATATTTTATTGCTGACAGTAAGTGTCACATGTCAAATAAAATATTATTACATTTTATTATCCCAGAACCGCTACAATTAAGCTAAAAAAAAAAAAATGGTTCTGAAGGATATCAGTTATTAATATATGGTATCCTCAGCTATAAATAAATGTCCTCATGTTAATGAGCCCTAGAGCTTTGTCTCCCATAGCAAATATCCAGTCATTGTCTTGATAGCCAGAGTGCTTAGTTAAAGGACTGATGACACAATAAGCCAATAGGGGGGGGCTCTGAGGAAGCCAGCATATCGGCTGACAGATCTCAAAATGCAGGTCATGTAAAAAAAAACAAAAAAACATATATTGTCTTTTTCTCATGGAATCCGTTTTACTTTACAGGACTAAATATGTCCAGGAGCCGGTCTACAGAACCGAGAGTCCAACACGTGTGAATCATCCAGAGGAAGAACCGTCTGGGGGAATCAAAGACACCGCTGATGGCTAATCTGCACGAACAGAACCCACCAGGACGGCCAAGCACCAAGGCACCCGGGTGATCCAGTTCCCGATAACCAACGGCTAACCAACCCTGCGATACACGTGTCAATCAAGAACCCAATTCCTTTCCTCAAGGAATTACACCCATCTGCAGGTGTCAACACCCCTTAAATGATATATTCAGTATCCACGATCCGGATACAATACCAGGCCAATGAAGCCAGATTTCTTCAACAGTGTGCGTCTTGAAGCCTTTCAAACGACTTCCGGCATTTGAAGACTTCAAGGGGGGGGTTATGTTGTAAGTTTTGTATGAAGAAATGATAATATATTCAATATTATTCATCAAAAATATGAAAAGGCCATTAGGTCTCAAATCTGATCATAACGATTACATATGAAGGCCATTCAGTCGGTGAAGAAGAAACATTTGACTCAGATGACCAAGTTCCCAATACATTAGCTATTTTATGACTTTTTACGAGCTTGGGTGAAAGTTGAAACAATGAAGCTCTTCTCACAGAACAAAAGAAGAGTTGACCCAGCTTTGGTGTATAAACAAGAAGAGGTGTATCATCACCACTGGTCAACTATCCTGCCATAGGGAGAGCTTTCACAGATACCTAATTGGGCTACTATCACATTGGAGTAGAATAACTCCCATTGTATCACAGAAAAAGGTTGCTCTAAGGTAAACAGACAGTATTGTCTCAGCTGCGACTTAGACAATGGCAGAAAAATACAAGTCATCGCTCACACCAAGGACAAGACATGCCTCTATCTATGAGATGGACAAATCTGATACAAGTCAGAGATATTTTATAATGCATTGTATTGGAAGAATATATATCGAAATGAAATAAGTAATGTTTAGATAATCGATGAATTAGGACCGAGGGAAACATATCCATTAGGTTAGAGCTTTGTTCTAAGAAAGATTTATATGAGAAATTTGTTTTATAAATAGAAGTGCTTAGATAAGCTACCGTAATCGACATTATGAAAGATATCACATTGTGATTATAAAAATATGAAATGTAACACATATCCATTAAGCACATATCAAAATAATTCATGCATCCACATTAATAATTATTTTGCATTTGATTGAGAGATGTAACCGATGCATTGATTGCAAAGACTGTTTGAAAAACATTTATAATGGAATATAAGAACATATTGTATTGAAATCAACAGTATACTAATTGTATTTTATATAATATAAAGATACCAGAGTCACACATAGAGGTGTATATATATATATATATATATATATGGATAGATATATGTCGATAGTCTAAACCTAAAATATAGATATCCAACGTATAGATTATCTCACAATAAAGGTGAGACACCTAGTGGCTGGAAGTAATATTACTTGAGGTTCTCCAAGCCCAGAGAACAAGTTAATTATTATTAAGCTGTCAGCCAATAGAAACCCAACACATCTTGACAGGAACGCCCATATGTGCCACAGGCCTATGATTTAAGGACAGTTGTCAGATGGGCAGGACGGGATATAATCTTGATAGTCCTATTGTTTTAATCAATATAAAAAGGGAAACCCATGAGATAGAGGGGAGCAAAAAAGAGAGGATCCAATCTAAGATCTAAAATCTTAATCTTGAGCTCAATGGGAGGATGAGAAGAGGACCACACCAATAGGAGCGCCCCATGAGAGCACGCTTGCACTATGCATGAAGACTGCAACGATTTTAGCTCTGGCCACTTGCCAATAGGAAATAGCCATCTTGGGAATTGGTAACTATGTCATTTTTATTTTATCTCAAATATATTGTTGTTCCCTAGAAATGTTGAAGTATTGAAGTATTGAATATCCTGTAGTTCTGGTTTGTTCTCATATCAATAACTTGTCACTTTTCCTTAAGAGCACAATTTTTATTATATTTTTATTTTTACATAGTCTCAATTCTATTGACAAAACTAACGTCCAATATATTTCACATTATTTGATCTTTTACTTACCTGCAGTAAAGTAACGATTAGACGTGTGAAATATACGTTTTTGTTTCATTGTCATTTACATAAAAGTTATCTTGAGAACCTACCATGACTCAGATCAAAGGTATTGCATGCCCACTTTGGGGGTATTTTATTGATTTTCAAGTCGTTAATGTGACGCAACTGGTATTTTAATTTCATGTAAATATTCATATTTTGTCTACCAATAAATTAGCTATTTTGTATGATCATACGTCTCCGTGAATAAGTTTCATATTACAGACTATGTCATATAGATTGTCTTGTATTTAAAAGCATCTTCGTTATAAAAGAATTCAAAGTAAATTACTGTGCGGGTAAATATGACCTTAAAAAAGCACAACACTACAGAGCCCAGCACACCTAGTCATCTACAGCTAGGGGTTTTCTGAGTAAGTGCCGCCAGGTTACCCCAGGAGTTGTCTGACACTTTTATTATCAGAAAGGTGTATTGGAACTATCGTGTTGTGGATTCAGATATTTTGTCCATAGTGCAAGCGCTGCCCCAACATTTATTATTTGTAGATTAACCCCTTCAGGGTCAGAACATTTCCCCATTTATGGGGCCGGAACATTCTCTTCATTTTGGAGATAAATTCTAGTAAATGTTGTCCTCTAAACAAACAGCACTGACAATAAATAGACAAGACAATGACCATCCTGACCATACATGACCTAGAACTTGATGGAGTGTAAGGACTTTTGGGACCTCTTAGGAAGTAATAGGGCTGAACAAGTCTGAGAGGTTAGTGGGGCTGAAGGGCTGTGGGGCCTCTGAGGGGTAGTCAGGCTGCAATGCTCTGAGGTTTGAGGGCTCATAAGGGCTCTTGGTTTCTGATGCTCCTCCCACCCCACCTGCACTTACTTTTCTGACCTCCTTTAAGAAATCCTGCCAGCAAATGAAGGAAACCTTCACCTCACCATCTCACTGGTCAAGAAATATTTTTCAGGACACAAAATAGACCAAGAGAACAAACACCTCCCCCTGCTGTCCTCTTCCTACCCACACTGGGCTTCCATTGGAGGAAGGAGAACAGACTCCTCCCCACAGCTCTCTACTCCACTAGCAGCATCCCCCTGCTATCCAATACAATCCCTTCTCTTACTGAAGAGAGTGACAGTGACATCACTCCTGTCAGTCAGCAGGCTGCCGGAGATTGGAATCTTGTAATTATCCTGATTAGACGTCAACTCGGCCAAAAGTCAGCAAGTTCCCCTTCCTGGACATCATGATGACCCGACATTGTCCTCACAGCACTGCCTCAGAGCAAACAAGTCACAGGAAGGATCATATTTATCATTCCTTGTCTGCAGATGTAAAATTATTCAAATCCAGTTCAGAAACCAAACAAACCCAACAGAGAAAATTAAATTTCTGATCCAACAGGCCAATAGGGTTCCAGGACCTCCAAATTGTAGCAAACACTAAACAGTCCAGACTAAATGTGTTCCCATGGGGGTAATAGTTCTTACATATCCAGCAACCCTTCTATTACCCCCCCCCCCCCCCCCCCCCCACATCCACATCCTATTATTGTGTGACCAATACCATCCAAATAATTCTTACTTTCATTTCCCAAAGTTATCCGTCTACAAGGAGACCTGTATAGATCAAATGACGCCACCAATGAGGATGGAGGAGGACCGGAGTCACATGACTGAGAAGATACTAAACCTCACCCTGGAGATCATCTACCTGCTGACCAGAGAGGTGAGGAGGATTCTGGGAGGTCACATGACATCACTCTTATCTCTATTAATAAAACACAGACCTGACCGGAGAGGTGAGGAGGATTCTGGGAGGTCACATGACATCACTCTTATCTCTATTAATAATACACAGACCTGACCGGAGAGGTGAGGAGGATTCTGGGAGGTCACATGACATCACTCTTATCTCTATTAATAATACAGACCTGACCGGAGAGGTGAGGAGGATTCTGGGAGGTCACATGACATCACTCTTATCTCTATTAATAATACACAGACCTGACCGGAGAGGTGAGGAGGATTCTGGGAGTCTAACATGATATTCCTATTGGTTCCTCAATACAGAGATTTCCTCTTGTGAAGTCAGGTGATCACATGACCATCACAGTGCCTCCATGTGACTCCCTAAAACCTGAGAGACACAACATGGAGAAGATTCTAGAAGTCACCAAGAAGATGATGGAGCTGCTGACAGGAGAGGTGAGGAGGATTCTGGGACATTATCCAGTAACAGACAAGGGGTGTGTCTGGATGGTGACTGTATCATTGTGTGTGTCAGGTTCCTATAAGGTGTCAGGATGTCACTGTCTATTTCTCCAATCACTGAGAGTATCATTAGGATCTGTACATTATCTGCATTGTTACCATTGATGTCATTTTTATTCTATATTCAGAGTGGAAACCTGAGAGATCCTACAGTTGTGGTCAAAGAAGAGATAAAAGAGGAGGATGATGAGGATGGGGTGATGGAGGAGTCAGAGTCTCTAAAAGAACACAAAGATCTGTACCAGGACACCATGGTGGAGTCATCCAGCTACAGAAACCCACCAGAGAGATGTCCCCGTCCTCTGTATTCCCGGGATTCCACACAGGAAGGTCACACCATCCCCCACCATCATCAGGTAGATGAGGAACAATCACTGATAGTATCATTAGGATCTGTACATTATCTGCATTGTTATCATTGATGTCATTTTTATTCAGAGAAGAAACCTGAGAGATTCTAAAGTTGAGATGAAAAAAGAAGAGACGTATGTGAGGGATGATCAGCAGTCTATGGAGGAGGATGGAATAACGGGGACATTTATAGAGGAGGACACTCCTACAGAGATCAGCACAGGTGGGTCATTAACACTAAATCCATTCCTCCACCCATACTGCTCACTGATTGGTCCAGAGTAGGGCGGGGACTGGGTGATATCAGCCTGTAATCCCCTGGTCACTTTCCTGAGCTGTGTTCCCCGTCCTGTATTCCTGTATTTCTCTCGGATAATCTTCCTTCTCTGTGCTGCAGACACAATTTATGTCTCTAGACTGGATTTATGGAGATTCTGGGGTTCAGCTGGCAGGAGAATGTTCATTTATGCCAGATGTGTTACTAGACACCTGGGAAATGTTTTTGGGTCTTCCTCCCCATACCCGATCTAGTGAGATCTCTGACAGAACAATTCTCCCAGGATTACTTGTTCTGTTGTCTGCTGGCTGTGCCGGGTGGAGGGATATGTCTGTATAGTCTCAGACCCAAGTCACTGAGTGCAGTCTCAGGAGATGGGAGGCAGCGGTGTGGGATCTCTGCAACTTGTCTCCAGTAAACATTTCATCCGCCACTGATTACTGAATACCAATATTATGAGTCCTGACCCTTACACTGTATAATTTATATTGTACATTACATACTCCTGACCCCTGCACTATATACTCTATGTTGTACAGTACATCATTCTGATACTATATAGTCCTATCGGTTGTATCTTATACAATATGTTGTACATTACATAGTCCTGACTTCTCCTCTCTCATCTCTACCCACTACTATATATACACATAGGCCCAGATTCACAGAGTGTGGGCGCACATTACTCCGCCATAGCGCAAACGCCGTACGCCACGCCAACGTAGCGCGGAGAGGCAAGCATTGGATTCAGCAAGCTATTGCTCCCAACGCTGCGCCAGCGTGGCGTAGGTTTCGAGGGCGTAGGTGGAAGTGGGCGTGACCCCATGCAAATGATGGTCCGAGCATGGTGCAGTGTTTTACGCCCGGCATATCACGAACTGCGCATGCGCTGTGACGTGGACGCATGCACAGCACCCTTATGTGCCTGCTCACAACCACGCCGGCACAACTGCCTAAGCTACGCCAGATCACCGCGTACGCCATGAACTTTACATACGCCCAGCCAGACACACGTCCAACGCACATTACGCCGGTTTGTGTTCCCTGGTGCAGACCCTTGCATGTCTGTTGCCGGGTTACACCTCATCTATGGGGAATAACTTTACGCCGGACGTACAACTTGCGCGCAGCATGCGTCGGGCGCACGCACGTTCGTGAATTGCCGTATTTCCCTCATTTGCATGTTTGAATGCCTAATCAATGGGAGCAGCAACATGCGTCCAGCCCATATGTGCGCCCACGCTACGCCGGCGTGGGTAAGATACGTCGGCGTAGGGTGGCCTGTTTTTAGGCGTATGTTGGTTTGTGGGTCTGGCGCACACATACGCACTTACGTCGGCAAAAGGTGCTTTACGTCAGCGTGAGTGCTTTGTGAATCTGGGCCATAATATGTATTCTCTTTTGTTACACCCATTTTTTTTACCAGCTGGACATTTTATATCTGATGATGTGATTGGAGCACAGACTTTTACATGTTGATAATAATGTGATAACTTCCTCAGACTTTGGAACCTTAAATAGAAAGTGATAATGAGGGAGGAGTCAATAACCCAATGATGGGGGTCTTTAGGATCAGTCCAGTCTTCATCTTGGTTGTTCTCCCCCATCCTCACTCTCTGACCTCTGGTGGGGCTCAGCCCCGCTGTCATTCATGACTAAATCATGGACTAAATAAGGGTGTGTAGTACTTCTTGTGTTGGGAAGATGGCAATGAGTGATAGAGGGGGTGGGGACACTCGTCCTATAATCCCCTCATCACTGTCACTCCTATAAAAGACAGTTCTCGTTGTTTCCTCACTCTCTGACTAAGGTCCATGAATAAAGAAATGATCTGGTAGGAGATCAGATGAGCCATTTACTAGTTACCTTGAGGGGGGAATTGTAAGATCCCCAGAGACAAAGCTGCCTGATGTGGGCGGAGTCCTGGTTTAGGGGAACCAATCAGCTCATGTCTAGTAATAATCTTTTTATTTCTATTTTAGTAGATGGACGGGAGATGAGGAAAACCTCAGAGGATTGTCTCACTTTGTCTCCAGACTGTAAAGTAGAAGATGAGGACATCACACAGTATAGTCCAGGAGAAAACCTGACTACCTCAAATGTCCATCCGGCACCACACAGTGTAGATGGACCATCGTATTCCTCTTATCCTGAGGAACCTCAGACTGTGCGGGACGGTGCCGGACCATCGTATTCCTCTTATCCTGAGGAACCTCAGACTGTGCGGGACGGTGCTGTCCTTCTAACAGAAAAGAGACTTTCATGTACTGAGTGTGGGAAGTATTTCCGTTTTAAATCTGATCTTAATGTGCATAAAATATCTCACACAGGTGAGAAGCCATATTCCTGTCCTGATTGCGGGAAATGTTTTTCATTGAAGTGCAATCTTTACAAACATCAGAGATCTCACACGGGGGAGAAGCCGTATTCCTCTTATCCTGAGGAACCTCAGACTGCGAGGGACGGTGCCGTCCTTCCAACAGAGAAGAGGCTTTCCTGTACTGAGTGCGGGAAGTGTTTCCCTTGTAAATCCAAACTTAATGTGCATAAAAGATCTCACACAGGAGAGAAGCCATATTCCTGTTCTGAGTGCGAGAAGTGTTTCTATTCTAAATCCAAACTTAATGTGCATACAAGATTTCACTCGGGTGAGAAGCCGTATTCCTGTCCTGAATGTGGGAAATGTTTTTCACAGAAGTACAGTCTTCGCAAACATCAGAGATCTCACACGGGGGAGAAGCCATATTCCTGTCCTGAGTGTGGGAAATGTTTTACACAGAAGTTCAGTCTTTATACACATCAGAGATCTCACACTGGGGAGAAGCCACATTCCTGTCCTGAGTGCGGGAAATGTTTTTCAAGGAAGTCCAATCTTTACGCACATCAGAGATCTCACACAGGGGAGAAGCCGCATTCCTGTCCTGAGTGCGGGAAATGTTTTTCACACAAGCCCAATCTTTACACACATCAGAGATCTCACATAGGTGAGAAGCCATATTCCTGTCCTGAGTGAGGGAATTGTTCCTCACTGAAGTCCTGTCTTCCTGTACATCAGGGGTCCCACACAACCCTCGAGGTGTATTAGTGAGTGTGGGAATTGTCTTGTATATGAATGTTGCTGGACATCACAGGTCTCATGTGGGGAAGAAGCACACCCTGATATACACCTCAGATATACTCCATGGCTGATCTTCATCATGTAAGAAACACTTCATAAGGAGATCAGAGATCACCAAAGACATGGATGAAGTGTTGTACCGTGTTGGCTTTTCATTGGCTGAGTACATTTTGGGGTGTAGAGAGGTAAGTAGAGCCTTGAAATGAAGGACATCATAGCGGGTTATGCCCTGTACACACGGTCAGAGTTTCCGACAAGAAAAGTCTGATGTGAGCTTTTGGATGGAAATTCCGACCGTGTGTAGGCTCCATTGGACTTTTCCTGTCGGAATTTGCGCCAAAATAAATTTGAGAGCTGGTTCTCAAATTTTCAGTTGGAAGAAATTCTGATCGTCTGTAGCAATTCCGATGCAATTTGATGCATGCTCCGAAGCATTGAATTTCTTGGCTCGTCGTAGTGTTGTACGTTTTCGCATTCTTGATGGTCGAAAGTTCAGAGACCTTTTGTGTGACCGTGTATATGCAAGCCAAGATTGAGTGGAATTCCGTCAGAAAAACCATCCATGGTCCAAATCCTCAATTTCAAGGCTCTACTTACTAGTGGTGACCCCGAAGCGTATCTCCCTGTCTTCAGTCCATCCTTCTCCCATCCCCCAACAGGAGGGAAGGAGAACTCTGAGATGAACTAGGTGAGAACTTCTTTCCTTTGCTCCTGTGTGGGTTTGGGTGGCTTGGTGGAGTGCGGCACGAGAGGGAACACTGCTTGTCTTTATATTTCTACATATCTTGTCTGGGAAAAGGTTATTGATTGGAAAATATTTATACTGTTTGATTTTGTGTAAATCATTTCTGTTTTCACTTTGAAGGGAGATATTCTGTGTGGTTTGATAAAGTGATTGGCTCAATAGTTACCACTTCACTTACTTGTTTTGTTTTAAAATAATAGATGAACATATATGACAATCATTTGTTCATCCATGTCACATGTTGGTCTTATTTTATTTCACACAGTGATTTCCTATGATCATTGGCTCCATCTAGTGGCCATAATGTGGTATTGAACTATTTTTCCTGATTGAGGTATTTTGGACTATTATGACCACTAGTTGGAGCTGACAATTATTGGAAGTCACTGTGTTTATTGAAATATGGACAGAATTTCTCATGGCTGGACACATGCTTGTTACCCTCACCCAACATATTATTTTGCATAGACCCCTTAGTTTACTATGTCAGAGGGGGTTTCATACAAATACCAGAGATCATACTCATGCATCGAGTACAGAAGCCATTGAAGGACATAAATAAAACTACGGGATTAAACCAACCATTGGAAAAAACAGAAAACTGCGCTAGTACGTTCCAAATTTAAACTAAAATAGGCAGCAGCTGGTGTGCGATACACAGAGCAGAAACTTAAAAACAAAGCCGCGCCACAAAAAAACAAACATATAAAATGATCAGGATATGATATAAGTCAAGTCCATAAAAAAACAATAAATCAGCATAGATCTCCATTAGATGCAATTCATGCAGATATGGGGTCCTGGAAGCTCACACCACCAAAGTGACTGACAGGTAATGACGTAGTAAAGTGATCCCTTCACCAGAAATGTGAGGCCGCTTACCAGAGGGCAAGCTTTCTATGCAGTAGGATGATTTTGTTGGCATTTCTTGGGTGTATGCCTGTGAGGTGGCACATGTTTAGAACTGTCCCTGCACAAAATGAGATTACTATAAGAAAAAAGTAATTTAAAACTGCTTGCGGCTTTAATGTATTGTCTGGTCCCTGCAATATGGATGAAAATCATTGAGAAAAATAGCATGGGTTTTCCCGCCCCCCTCCCCCCAGGTCATTACAAGCCCCTTTGGCCCTATATACTTTGAACAGCAGTATACAGGCGGTGCAAACAAGACAGGGACTGTAGGTTTGTTGGTAAGTAGAATCTGTTTGTAATTTTGAACTGGTACTTTTTGAAAGTGTAGCTCCAGCCAAAATAATAAATTTTTAAGCTTTTCGGAAAACATAGAGAAGGGTTATCACCCCTGTAACATTTGTTTTGCTGTCTGCGCGCATCTGTTCAGAAGATTGCACCTCACTTTCTGTCCCAATGATGTTTTGAAAATTTGGGTTTTTTAGCGAAACAAGGATTGGTGATAAAGCATCAGTGGACAGGAGACACCTCTTACAGAAGAGAATTTCCCTTCCTAGGGGTAGATTTCCTCTCCGTTTGCAAGTAGGAGTCGTTTGTAAGTTAAATGTTTGAAAGTAGGGGCCTGTCGTATATACTCTGCAGAAATTTGGGCCCTAGGTGTTGGTGTTGCCACAACACTGTAAGCCCTCTTAGTTACTCTTGGTGGGAACAGGAATGGGCCATGCTGTGAAATATTAGCTCAAGAATTGTAATTACATGCCCCTGTTGAACAGGGGCAGACAAATTGGGCCTTAGGCACTGGTTCCACAACACAGCAACACCTCACAGATACTCTAGTTGGAGCGCATGAAGAAGCCCTGCTGCAAAGTATTGCATCAAAAATTTTAGTTATACGCTCTTGTGGAAAAATGTTGGCCTTAGCCACTGGTGGGGGTGCCCAGAACCAAAAATGTTCTTACAAGCTATCAGCATGATCATTGAGGAGGAAAAGGATAGTCACTCAGCATTACAGGACAGTCACACAGCATCAGCATAGGCAGTCTTGAAGGGATATGACACCCCCCATTGATACCAGAACTAGTGCAATTTGTTTAGTTCCCAATTCGTTTTACCGATTCAGCCCCGGACCATTTCGCTGGTCAAAGACCGGGCCCCTTTTTGCGATTCGGCACTGCGTCGCTTTAACTGACAATTGCGCTGTCGTGCGAAGTGGCTCCCAAACAAAATTGGCATCCTTTTTTTCTCACAAATATAGTTTTCTTTTGGTGGTATTTGATCACCTCTGCGGTTTTTATTTTTTGTGCTATAAACAAAAATAGAGCGACAATTTTGAAAGCATGCAATATTTTTTACTTTTTGCTATAATAAATATCCCCCAAAAATATATAAAAACAATGTTTTTCCTCAGTTTAGGGCGATACGTATTCTTCTACCTATTATTGGTAAAATCGCAATAAGCATTTATTGATTGGTTTGCGCAAAAGTTATAGCGTCTACAAAATAGGGGATAGTGTTATGGCATTTTTATTAATATTTTTTTTTACTAGTAATGGCGGCGATCAGCAATTTTTATCGTGACTGCAACATTATAGCGGACACATCGGACACCTTTTTGGGACCATTGTCTATTTTACAGCGATCAGTGCTATAAAAATGCACTGATTACTGTGAAAATTACACTGGCAGTGAACGGGTTAACCTGTAGGGGGCTCTGAAGGGGTTATGTGTGACCAAGTGTGTGATTCTTACTATTAGGGGCGTGGCTTGGCGTAACACATCACTGATCGTCGTTCCCTATGACAGGGAACAGACGATCACTGACAGTGTCACTAGGAAGAACGGGGAAAGGTTTGTTTACACTGATAGCTCCCTGTTCTTCAGCTTTGTGACCCGATCGTGGGACACCGGGGGCGATCGGGTCCCACAGGCGCGGTCACGGAGCTCCTAACTGGGTCACAAACGCGCTGGCGGCGGAGCGCTCACAACCCACGGCTCGCATCTTAAAGGGGACCTACCTGTACGCCCATATGCACAGCCGTGCCATTCCGTCGACGTATATCGTCACGCGGCGGTCGGCAAGCGGTTAATGGAGATTAGAATACTGACACCTCTAGCATATGATGAAAAGACTGAATGATATTGAAATAGGTAAGCACGAGAATGTAAACGGTGAGTAGAATCCATAGTCAGATGAGTTTCCTACAAGCTATGGAAGTGCCAAAGTGTGGCAACGAGTCCATTATCGTCCTCCATGTAACGGTATCTTTTACCCCCCTAATGTTCCATGCGGTAATACTCATGTCTGTAGTCATAAGGGGGGGGGGGTGTATAGGGATGAGCCCGATGTTCTAGTCAAGTCTAAGGACATTTTGGGGCGTTCGCCGGAGATTAGCACTGCAATTTTGCATGCACCTGACCTGCATGCTTTGGCCAATCACAGCACGCTCTCCTGTGAGAGCCATGATTGGCCAAAGGCAGGTTGCCTTTGGCCAATCATGGTTCAGGGGGCTAAGTCCACGCCCCACACTATGCAAGGCTGCTCACATGGCGGCCGTACATAGTGTAATGAATGAGAATGAGAGCAGCAAAATTATATTTCTAAAGGGAAAAATTTCATTTAAAACTGCTTGCGGCTGTAATGTATTCCCCCCCCCCCCCAGTGTCCCCCCTGTGGGTCTGTTATGGGTATTAAGGGGAACCCTGAACCATTTTTTTTTAAATAGCGTGGGGGTCCCCCCAAAAAAACATACTAGGCCCTTCAGGTCAGGTATAGATTTTAAGGGGAACCCCACGCCCAAATAAAAAAAATGGCATAGGGATCCCCCCAAATCCATACCAGGCCCTTCAGGTATGGATTTTAAGGGGAACACTGTGCCAAAATAGAAAGAAATGGTGTGGGGGTCCCCCTAAATTACATACCAGACACTTATCTGAGCACGCAACCTAGCAGGCTGCAGGAAAAGGGGGGATGAGAGGGTGCCCCCCCTGTATCAGGTCACATGCCCTCAACATGGGGAGGGTGCTTTGGAATTTTTGGAATTCAGTTTTGGAATTCCTTTATTTAAAAAAAAAGTGTCCGGCGATGTCCATCCATCTTCAATCACAGCGCAGACGACGGGAGGCGTCCAGCCGACTGCAGCCTTTTCATGATGACAGCTGTTATATAGTTGAGGGTGGGGCCAGCCGGTGATGTAAATGGGTGACCCTGCCCCCTCTGATATCGTGTGATGTCACATGATGTTAGAGGGGGCGGGGGCTCCAAAGCACCCTCCCCCTGTTGAGAGCATGTGGCCTGGTACGTTCAGGAGGGGGGCGCTCTCTCATTCCCCCATTTTCCTGTGGCAGGTTGCATGCTCGGATAAGAGTCTGGTATGGAATTTAGGGAGGACCCCCACGCCATTTTTTTACAAAATTTGGACGCTGTTTTTTTTCAATGACTTTCATCTATATTGCAGGGACCCGACAATTCATTACAGTAGTTTTAAATGACTTTTTTACCTTTAGAAATGTCATTTTGCTGCGGGACTGTTCTAAACACGGGAAACATGCGCTACTTTACAGACATACTATAGACACCCCCCAGGTACGAAATTGAAAGGAATATTTCACTTTTATTGTTTCACTTTAAGCATTATTAAAATCACTGCTCCCGAAAAAAACTGTCGTTTTTAAAACTTTTTTTTGCATTGATACATGTCCCCTGCGGCAGGACCCGGACCCCAAACACTCCCCTGGGGCAGGACCCAGGTCCCCAAACACTCCCCTGGGGCAGGACCCGGGTCCCCAAACACTCTCCTGGGGCAGGACCCGGGTCCCCAAACACTCCCCCGGGGCAGGACCCGGGTCCCCAAACACTCCCCTGGGGCAGGACCCATGTCCCCAAACACCCCCCTGGGGCAGGACCCGGGTCCCCAAACACCTTTTATGACAATAACTTGTATATAAGCCTTTAAAATTTGCACTTATGGTTTTTCATGTTCGTGTCCCATAGACTTTAAAGGTGTTTGCACCAATTTTTTGCTTGTTCACATTTTCTGCTGCGAACCGAACCGGGGGGGTGTTGGGCTCATCCCTAGTGGTGTATATCCAATGGTAAATGAAGAGACAGTAGAGGCAAACGCCTATCAGACTGTAGTGGATATCGGATGGGTAGTGCAGCAAGTCATAGAATCCCACCTCAGGGCACTTGTGAGTAATCAGGTGGTATTGGCACAACATATGCAGAGAAATCATGTACAATAAATTGCAGTAGGATTAGCAAAACAGTCATAAAAACTTGAAAGAAGAAAAAAACATGAATGTATAAACAAGCACAAATAACGATTCCCGCAGGAGCGTCCATGGAGGAAAAAAGTGGGTTTCCCCTTTCACCACCACTTGTAATTTAGCGGGGTACAGCATGGCATAGGGAACTTGTAATGTGTGCAGCCTGCATTACACATCATCGTATTGGACCCTCAGCTTCTGGACCTCCACCGGGGAATCCGTAAAAAAGAGATCTTTGGGGAGAGGATTGGCCATCTTGGCTGCCTCTGGCTGGTACCCCGGTCTCTTCTCCATTCCTCCGGGTCATCGTTCTAGTTGTCGGGTGCCCCTGCAGTGTTGGTCGGGTGGAGGAGCAGACTGCAGGGAAGCCCCCACACCGTTGCTGGCTGCTGAGGGAGAGCTGTAAAGCTGATTATATGCTGATAATCGGCAGTAGCACAGAGCTCAGTGTCCACTCACCTCGGCAGCTGTGCCACGCCCCATCATATTTTAGTGTATTTGTGATAATTGATGGGCGGCACACACAATAGGACAGCGCTGTGACACATAATGCTCTTCTAGGTGATAAAGGGAAGACTTACCTTTGTTACAGCAGCAGTCCGGTAGAAGTTATTTCTGGAGGTATTTGAGTTGTTACACATAGCGCAGGTTTTTTTCTATTTATATTGGTGACATAATTGCCCAAATCTGGGGATCAGGAGCCATTTCCACCCTTTACTCTCGGCTGGGGTTCTTTGTATCCATATAACAGATGTTCTACATGACTAAATCTCACATCAATTTTACTGCAAAATCAAAGGGGCCAAAATGTCTCCCCCCCTCCCCCGAGCAGTAATATATTTCTATCCCCCTTGGTGGGAGTGGAGATGACCCATCTATAAGGATATACAGTACATACACACACAGCACAAGGCCGTGTTCACACTATGAGACGTTTCTGCAGTTCCTCTGATCTCCACAAGATGGCAGACAGGAAGTCTCTATGGAAGACAGGAAGTGATGTCAGACACAGACAGGAAGTTCCGGGTGAGAGGTGAGTCGGGAGGAAAAAGAGAGGAGACGTTGCTGGAAGAGGCAGCAGAGGAGGTAATAAGATCTTATTTTCTATTTACACCCAGTAACCCCGTCATGTCCGTCCTCTTCCTCCATAGTCACTGTGACGTCTTTTATCTCCAGCAGATGATGATACACACATATATAGTGTGTAAATGTAGATTAACCCCTTCATGGTCAGAACTAAGGATGAGCTCCGGCGTGTTTGCATAGAACACGTGCAGAGCTCGCCAGGAAGTGTGCACGGCGCTGCGCTAATCACAGCCAGGGAGACATTTCCCGATCTCTGCAGCCGAGCATCGGGACAATGTCTCCCTGGCTGTGATTAGCACAGCGTGGTGCACACTTCCTGGCGGGCTCTGCACGTGTTCTATGCAAACACGCCGGAGCTCATCCTTAGTCAGAACATTTCCTCACCTATGGGGCCGGAACATTCTCTTCATATTGGAGATGTGGGGGGGGGGATAGGGAAGGTTTATGTAGACATAAAGGCCAAAGGGAAGGAGGATCCCAGACCCCAGAAACATATCAAACACTAAACTGAATGTTCCTCTGTGTGTAAGACCACTGGGGGGCGTTCTTACATGATAGAACCCCTCATATTATCCCCCATACACCCCCATCCTAATATTATACAACCAGTACAGTCCAGATCATTCTCTCTTATCAATTATTGGACCACAGGTAAATCTGTATACATCACATGATCAATCAGCATGGAGCAGGACCAGAGTCACATGACTGAAAGGATTCTAAACCTCACCCTGGAGATCATCTACCTGCTGACCGGAGAGGTGAGGAGGATTCTGGGAGGTCACATGACATCACTCTTATCTCTAATAATAATACACAGACCTGACCGGAGAGGTGAGGAGGATTCTGGGAGGTCACATGACATCACTCTTATCTCTATTAATAATACACAGACCTGACCGGAGAGGTGAGGAGTATTCTGGGAGGTCACATGACATCACTCTTATCTCTATTAATAATACACAGACCTGACCGGAGAGGTGAGGAGGATTCTGGGAGGTCACATGACATCACCCTTATCTATATTAATAATACAGACCTGACCGGAGAGGTGAGGAGGATTCTGGGAGGTCACATGACATCACTCTTATCTCTATTAATAATACACAGACCTGACCGGAGAGGTGAGGAGGATTCTGGGAGGTCACATGACATCACCCTTATCTCTATTAATAATACAGACCTGACCGGAGAGGTGAGGAGGATTCTGGGAGGTCACATGACATCACTCTTATCTCTATTAATAATACAGACCTGACCGGAGAGGTGAGGAGGATTCTGGGAGATTACATGACATCACTCTTATCTCTATTAATAATACAGACCTAACCGGAGAGGTGAGGAGGATTCTGGGATTCTAACATGATATTCCTATTGGTTCCTCAATACAGAGATTTCCTCTTGTGAAGTCAGGTGATCACATGACCATCACAGTGCCTCCATGTGACTCGCTAAAACCCGAGAGGCACAACATGGAGAAGATTCTAGAAGTCACCAAGAAGATGATGGAGCTGCTGACAGGAGAGGTGAGGAGGATTCTGGGAATTCTGGGACATTATCCAGTAACAGACAAGGGGTGTGTCTGGATGGTGACTGTATCATTGTGTGTGTCAGGTTCCTATAAGGTGTCAGGATGTCACTGTCTATTTCTCCATGGAGGAGTGGGAGTATTTAGAAGGACACAAGGATCTCTACAAGGACGTCATGATGGACAATCAGCCACCCCTCACATCACCGGGTAAGAGGAGACTTTATTGTAAAGGAGAGAGCAGTACGGAGGCTCCACCTAGATCCCCCATCATCTGATAAACACATAGAAACAATGTATTCAGTCAGTGTGTGTGTTTCCTACAGATGGATCCAGTAATGGGAACCCACCAGAGAGATGTCCCCGTCCTCGGGATTCCACACTGGTCAATATTAAAGAAGAGATAAAAGAGGAGGATGGGGTGATGGAGGAGTCAGAGTTTCCAAAAGGACACAAAGATCTGTACCAGGACACCATGGTGGAGTCATCCAGCTACAGAGACCCCCCAGAGAGATGTCCCCGTCCTCTGTATTCCCGGGATTCCACACAGGAATCCCGGGGGACGGAACATCTAGACATGGACTTGTGGGGTGATGTGTGGATTTTATAGATGTGATGTCACAATAATAAAGCTAATATCTTACAGATGATATTCTCTCTGATTGTCTTGGTTTAGAGTGGAGATCCAATCGATATAGAATTTGAGGTGAAATCAGAAGAAGAGACGTATGTGAGGGATGATCAGCAGTCTATGGAGGAGGATGGAATAACGGGGACATTTATAGAGGAGGACACTCCTACAGAGATCAGCACAGGTGGGTCATTAACACTAAATCCATTCCTCTACCCATACTGCTCACTGATTGGTCCAGAGTAGGGCGGGGACTGGGTGATATCAGCCTGTAATGCCCTGGTCACTTTCCTGAGCTGTGTTCCCCGTCCTGTATTCCTGTATTTCTATGGGATAATCTCTGTGCTGCAGACACAGTTCATGTATCTAGGATGGATTTATGGACATTCTGGGCTTCAGCTGCTAGTAAAATGTTCATTTTTCCCCCCATAGGTGTTGCTTGTCTTAGTCATCTGGGGTATGTGTCTTAGGTCTTCTGCCCCATACCTGGATCTAGCGAGATCTCTGACAGAGGAATTCTCCCGGGGTTACTAGTTGTGATGTTTGCTGGCAGTGCCGGGTGGAGGGATAGGTCTGTATAATCTCAGACCCAAGACAAGAAGAACTCTCCACATAGTATAGATCTATAAGATCTCTGACTTTATTCCATAGAAATATCTGTCACACACATCGCTAGACATGCACAGTGTATCTCCTCGCCGCTCCCTCGCTCCGTTCACAATCATTATTTAGACCTTTCTCTAGAATTGCCAAACCCATGATACACTCCTGGAGTAAAAATCCAATAAGTAGGTGGATTCAGAAAGACTTAGGCTGGCGTATCAGTAGATACGTCGGCCTAAGTCAGAATCTGCGGTGACGCAAATTTAAGCGTATTCTGGTAACCAGATACACTTAAATTAGGCTAAGATACGAGTGGCGTAAGTGTCTTACACCGTCGTATCTTAAAGTGTAATTTTTAGGCTGGCCGCTAGGTGGCGCTTCCATTGCGTTCGGCGTAGAATATGTAAATCACTAGATACACCGATTCACGAACGTACGCCTGGCCTACGCAGTACAGATATGCCGTTTACGTAAGGCATTTTCAGGCGTATAGTTATTTCATCAAATAGCTGGACTAGTAATGTTAAGTATGGCCGACGTTCCCGCATTGAAATTTGAAAATTTTACGTCGTTTGCGTAAGTCGTCCATGAATAGGGCTGGATGTAATTTACGTCCACGTCGAAACCAATACGTCCGTGCGGCGTACTTAGCCGCAATGCACACTCGGACATGTACACGAATGGCGCATGCGCCATTCTTAAAAAACGTCAATCACGTCAGGTCACACTTCATATACATAAAACACGCCCCCCACATCCTCATTTGAATTAGGCGTGCTTACGCCGGCCCCATTTACGCAATGCCGCCGTAACTTAGCAGGCAAGTACTTTGTGAATACAGTACTTGCCTTGCTAACTTACGGCGGCGTAGTGTAAATACGATACACTACGCCGCCGCAAAGATGTGGCGGGCTTTCTGAATCTAGCTAAAGATGTTCTTATTTCTGGTATGAAGGATTGAACACGCACTACAGACACACATTTAGCCCTTGTGATATGGAACGTCTTTAGAAATAAAACAAAAATACCGTATATACTCGAGTATAAGCCGAGTTTTTCAGCACATTTTTTGGTGCTCAAATTTCCCCCCTACTCGAGTCACCTTTTTGTGCCTGATCTCCCGGACTTTGGGGACCCGGTACCGGCCGGCCGTAGGTCTCCTGGACCCCAAACTTGGCACACATATAGCCCCACTCTTCTTCTACAAGTGTGCAAAGTTTGTTGTCCGGGGGACCTACGGCCGAGGAGCACCAAGTTTCCAAATTCGGGCACCCCTTCTATAGACTCATGTTAAATGTAAGTCTAGTCATGGACACAGTGAGGCATGCACATGGACACCCTAGGCTTATACTCGAGTCAATACGCTTTCCCATCATGGACTAAATAAGGAAGTGCAGGACTTCTTGTGTTGGGAAGATGAAAATGAGTGATAGAGGGGGAGGGGACACTTGTCCTATAATCCCCTCATCACTGTCACTCCTATAAAAGACAGTTCTCGTTGTTTTCTCACTCTCTGACTAAGGTCCATGAATAAAGAAATGAGGAGCCATTTACTAGTTACCTTGAGGGGGGAATTGTAAGATCCTCAGAGAAAAAGCTGCCTGATGTGGGCGGAGTCCTGGTTTAGGGGAACCAATCTGCTCATGTCTAGTAATAATCTTTGTATTTTAGTAGATGGACGGGAGATGAGGAAAACCTCAGAGGATTGTCTCACTTTGTCTCCAGACTGTAAAGTAGAAGATGAGGACATCACACAGTATAGTCCAGGAGAAAACCCGACTACCTCAAATGTTTATCCGGCACCACACAGTGTAGATGGACCATCGTATTCCTCTTATCCTGAGGAACCTCAGACTGTGCGGGACGGTGCCAGACCATCGTATTCCTCTTATCCTGAGGAACCTCAGACTGTGCGGGACGGTGCCGGACCACCGTATTCCTCTTATCCTGATGAACCTCAGACTGTGCGGGACGGTGCCAGACCATCGTATTCCTCTTATCCCGAGGAACCTCAGACTGTGAGGGACGGTGCCATTCTTCCAACAAATAAGAGACTTAACTGTACTGAGTGCAGGAAGTGTTTCAGTTTTCAATCCGATCTTTCCACACATCAGAGATCTCACGCAGGAGAGAATCCGTATTCCTGTCCTGAGTGTGGAAAATGTTTTTCACAGAAGTCCAATCTTTCCACACATCAGAGATCTCACACAGGGGAGAAGCCGTATTTCTGTTCTGAGTGCGGGAAATGTTTTTCAACAAAGTTCCATCTTTCCAGACATCAGAGATCTCACACGGGGGAGAAGCCGTATTCCTGTTCTGAGTGTGGGAAATGTTTTTCAGATAAGTCCCATCTTTCCAGACATCAGAGATCTCACACAGGGGAGAAGCCGTATTCCTGTCCTGAGTGCGGGAAATGTTTTTCAGATAAGTCCCATCTTTCCACACATCAGAGATCTCACACGAAGGTGAAGCCGTATTCCTGTCCTGAGTGTGAGAAATGTTTTTCATATAGGTCCAATCTTTACACACATCAGAGATCTCACACGGAGGAGAAGCCGTATTCCTGTCCTGAGTGCGAGAAATGTTTTTCATATAAGTCCGATCTTTCCAGACATCAGAGATCTCACACGGGGGAGAAGCCGTATTCCTGTCCTGATTGCGGGAAATGTTTTTCAGATAAGTCCCATCTTTCCACACATCAGAGATCTCACACGGAGGTGAAGCCGTATTCTTGTCCTGAGTGCGAGAAATGTTTTTCAACAAAGTCCCATCTTTCCAGACATCAGAGATCTCACACGGGGGAGAAGCCGTATTCCTGTCCTGAGTGCGGGAAATGTTTTTTAAAGAAGTCCCATCTTTCCAGACATCAGAGATCTCACACGGGGGAGAAGCCGTATTCCTGTCCTGAGTGTGGGAAATGTTTTTCAACAAAGTCCAATCTTTCCACACATCAGAGATCTCACACGGGGGAGAAGCCGTATTCCTGTCCTGAGTGTGGGAAATGTTTTTCAACAAAGTCCAATCTTTCCACACATCAGAGATCTCACACGAGGGAGAAGCCGTATTCCTGTCCTGAGTGCGGGAAATGTTTTTTAAAGAAGTCCCATCTTTCCAGACATCAGAGATCTCACAAGTAAGGATAAAATACACAAGTAAACCAAATAGTAACTGGGGTAAATCTTTGGATCCGCTCTATAGTGCTTCTAAAAAGGAGAATTAGGAGTGGGTGTACACGATGTGGTGTAAAATGTTTTTTCCCCCTTTTTTTTTTTATGATAGGAAGTATAAGAGTGCCCTGTATTCTTGCTGAATTTTTTTTGGTTGCGACTTAATGCAGGATAGAATATTGAAAATAGGATCTTGGAATGTCCGCGGATTGGGTACCCCAGCCAAAAGAGCAGCAGTATTTGATATGTTAGAAGTGCATGAGGTGGGGCTGATCTGCTTACAGGAGACACACTATACTAATGAAGAAACAAGCTCAGAATAGGAAATTCAAAAACCAATATCACTCGGTTCACACATCTTATTCAAGGGGTGTGACGGTTTTGGTTAAAAAGGGAGTGATGTTCACCTGTAAGCAGATCAGTATTGAAGAAGAGGGGTGGTACGTTTTTCTTTATTGCGTAATAGAAAACAGGGAACACGTTCTTGCAAATATATATATCCCTCGGCCATTTAAGTTGGAAGTCATGTATAAACTAATGGATTTCACGATGGATAAAACTGGGATTCCCGTCATAGCAATGGGGGGTTTTAATGAGGTAATAAAAAATGGGATAGATTTCTAGGGGAAAGTGCACAGAATGCCTCAGAGAGTCGGTTGTATCAGTTCTTACAGGAAGTAGGGTTATTTGATATATGGAGAGTGAGAAACCCAGAGGAGCTGCAATACTCGTGTTGCTCCAGTTCTCATTCCACACTATTATGGATAGAATTAGTCCTGGGTAATGTGGAAGCATCTCAAATAGTAAGGGAAATAGTATATCAGGTCAGAGGGGTATCAGATCACTCATTGGTGACAATAACGGTAAACTTAGAGGGGAGTAGGCGTGGTAGGGAATGGAAAATCAGTCTGTTATGGTTTAAATGAATGGGGGATCCTGAGGTGACATTATTAAAATTTAAAAGAGTTTATAGAGTTCAATGAAGGTACTGTGACGCAGGGAGTGATGTGGGATGCATTAAAAGCATTCCTTAGAGGCCTATGTATTCAACAAGTGGCGAAAATTAAAGGATCAAGGGAATGGGAAAATAGGATTAGGATGGAACTGGAGAATACAGAGAAGGAATATATTGAGAACCCAACACTGGAGAAACAAAGAATATGGTTAAACAAGCAACAGGAGTACAGGGTTGAAATAAGAAAATCAGAGAATAAGAGATTATTTCAAAAGCAAGTTGCCTTTGGGGAGGGGGAAAGCTTTGGGAGAATGATGGCCCACTTAGAACCAATTCCTCCCCCTCCGCAGTACCCGCGATTAGCACACTTAATGGAGAAATTTCCACACAGGTGTCAGTGATTACAGACACATTTAGAGAGTATTATATAGGTCACAAGGGATAGCGGGAGCGGAAGAACTGGAAGTTTTTTTACGAGAACTTAGAATTAGCGACACTCACGGGGATAGAGAAAGAGCAAATGGAGGCCCCAATAACCCTTGAAGAGGTAGCAGTATAGTTCAATATTTGCCCACTTCGATGATTGAAGCCACAATAATAGTATTGCACAAGGAAGGGAAGAATCCATTAGAGACCACATCATATCATCCTATTTCCCTTCTCTGTGCAGATGCTAAAACAATGGCGAGTAGATTAAATAAAATTGTTGCGAGACTTATACATCAGGACCAAACCGGATTTATACCGAGTAGATCAACCAGCATGAACATTAGAAGGGTATTTCATAACTTGCAAATGCCAATAGAGAACGGGGGCACAAGAGGAATAATGTCCCAAGCTGTCAAAGCTTTTGACAGCTTGGAATGGGGGTATATCTGGCATGTTTTTGGGTTTGGCCCAAAATTTATTAGATGGGTCAAAATATTGTACAACGGCCCTATTGTCAGAGAATTTTGGAAGACTCTCAGGATTGGTTATAAATTGGGAGAAATCAGCATTAATGCCGGTAGACCCAATGAGGACCCAGACATTGGTAGAAATTCCACAGTTGGAGATAGTCGGGAGTATGAAATACTTAGGAATATATATAAAAAGTGACCTTAACAAATATATAGGGAAAAATATAGTACCCCTACCGTCTACATTTAAAAATAAAATTCAAATCTGGCGGCATCTCCCACTGTCGGTCGCGGGGAAATGTAATTTGATCAAAATGCTGTGTATGCCACAATTATTATATGTATTGCATAACGCACCCATATGGATACACAAAAATTGTATATTTATGCCGGCGTAGTGTATCTTTATTAGGCTACGCCAGCGCAGAGCGGCAAGCACAGTATTCACAAAGCACTCGCCCCCACTCGCTGTTAAAGATACGCTGGGTTCCCTCAGCGTAACTCATCGTAAGATCGCCAATTTTGTTTGGGAGCCACGTCGCACGACTGCGCAATTGTCAGTTAAAGCGACGCAGTGCCGAATCGCAAAAACTGGCCCGGTCATTGACCAGCAATATGGTCCGGGGCTCAAGTGGTTAAAAAATAACACAACAATTTGTTGTGATAATGTGAAAGATGATGTTACACCGAGTAAATAGAAACCTAACTTGTCACGCTTTAATATTGCACACACTCATGGAATGGCGCCAAACTTCAGGACTTTATCTCCATAGGCGACACTTTTTTTTTTTTACAGATTACCAGTTTAGAGTTACATGCATGTTCGCTTCTGAGTGCGAGCTACTAGGGACAGGGGCCTTTTAATTATTATTTATTTTTTGACGTAATAATTCAATAAGACCTCCCCTTCAGGCTGGAAAGCATGAGTTCAGGGGGGGAAAAAACACAGAGCTCATCCTTTCAGCCGCGATTGCAGCTTTGCTTATGTTTCTGCATTTCTGCTGAACTGAGCATGCCCAGGGATTTAGAAATTTTGATGTTGCTTTTTGTGGGTGAAAATCACTTGGATGTCTCTGAGCATGCACCCAATGTAGAGACTGAACTTTGTCCATGTTTTTTCCTTGTCAAAAGTCTTTATTTGTGATTTGTCAAAGGAGTTATACAAACATTGTAGAATAAGAACACATTGTAATTAAGGAGAGAGTTCTTTCGCATGTTAGTTATTGTAGCGTTAACTTATAACAATAACAATACGTCCTTGCTAAAAAGGTTTATAAAGATCTTGCAATATTATATTTCCGTGGTGGGATAACTTGAGGTGTAACTTAGTATCATACCAACTATATTAATATTTCCACACACAGATCTGCTTATAGAGTATTGCAGTGAAAGCTTCAATATTGTTATTCTTCGAAGATACCTGGGGTGAGATATGTATCATAAACCTATTAACGATCCATATCACCAGGACGAAGACAAAAACTGAGTCAAAACAAGACAAAAAGAAAAAAAAAAAAGGGGAAATAAGAGAAATAAGGGAAATAAGCGAGAGGAGGGGACAGGAGGGAGAAGGTAGGGCAAGGGAGTCTGCAGGACTAGGCCGGGGGACAACCACCTTCAGCAAGAGATGCCGCTATCGCTCCATTGGCTGGGCTACCATGGCATCAAAACCTCATTATTGAAAGTATTAGACATTATATAAGTAATCCAAGGTTTCCATTCTTGTTCGAACTTGGTAATCGTGTCCGTTTCGATGGCCGACATTTTGGCGTGAGTCATTGCTGTGTTTGTTCTGGCGTGGACTTCCTCCACTGACAAATTTGGGGATTTCCATGCTTTGGCCATTGTTTGCTTTGCGGCTGTGAAAAGTTGTCTGATAAGTTTGAATTGTGTATTTGATACATCCACCGGTTTTAAATTGAGTAGGGCTATTTTAGGATCTAACGTGAAATTCTTCCCCAGTAAAATGTAAGCTATTTGAAAAATTTTCAGCCAAAATATTTGCGCTTTCGGGCACGACCACCAAGTGTGAAAATAGGTTCCTATATCCGTGCATCCCCTAAAGCATAGGCCTGAATAGTTGCGAGTAAATTTAGCAATTCTGGCAGGTACCAGGTACCATCTAGCAAGCACTTTGTAATTGGTCTCTGACGCTATCACATTTGGGGATGCAGTTTTGATGTTGAGCCATATTTGATTCCATTCCGATTCACTCAGTTCTGTGTTTAGGTCCTCCTCCCATCGACGCATGTATAGAAGTTTCCCTGTGTAGGGATGTGTGATTATTTGGGAGTATATGGTAGATATCAGGCCTCTAGCATGTGGATCCTTTGTACAGATGGTTTCAAAAATTGACATCTGAGTTGGCGGAGCAGGTGCATCTGCCAGGGGTTGAAAAAAGTTTTTTATTTGTAGGTACCTGAAAAGTTCCTTTTGAGGGATTCCCTGTGATTCACATAGTGCTGGGAAGGGAATAATGGAGGAAGAGTTTAGGAATTTGTATTTTTGTGTGCAATCCCTTTTCACCCATTCTTTGAATGTACCTGGGTATACCCACGCTGGATAGAATTCAGGGTTCTTGATAAATGAGAGTAATGGTGAGTGCGGGGATTGTAGACTGTACTTGGCTTTGATTTTGTCCCATAAGGATAGGGAGTGTTTAAGAATGGGGTTACATACATGTTTGCGTAATTTTGGGGAGATCCAGAGCATATTGGAGATTGAGATAGGATCGCTTTCTAGCGCTTCTATAGCCACCCATAATGGAGCTTCGTGTTTTGCGTGGTACTTCACTAAATTTGCTAGTTGTGCTGCGTTGTAGTAATGTAAGAAGTTGGGGTAACCCAGACCTCCTTTAACTTTAGGTAAATATAGGGTTTGGGGCTTAATTCTCGGTTTGGAAGAGCCCCATATGAAGGATGAAACTCTTTTTTGGATTATTCTAAAATAATGAGCCGGGATGGGGATGGGAAGTACTCTGAAGAGATAAAGTAATTTCGGCAGGATTGTCATTTTGATAGCGTTTATTTTACCAAACCATGACAGCGAGAGTAGGGTCCAAGATTTCATAAGGTTTGTTATGTGTTTTAGGAGAGAGGGATAGTTAAACGAATATAGATCAGCTACTGCAGCTGTTAGGTGTATTCCTAAATATGGGATGCTTTTTGTTTGCCATTCAAACGGGAGACCTGACCTAGCGGCACTTAGTTCAATGGTGGATAATGATATGTTTAAGGCTCTACATTTTTTAGGATTTATTGCTAAACCTGAGAATGAAGCGAACTGGTTGAGGATAGGGAATAAGTTGGGGCCTGATACCTGGGGCGACGAGAGGAAAAGTAGGATGTCATCTGCATATAAGCAAATTTTGTGCTTGATACCTCCCAGTTCTATACCAAGAATTGTAGATTCAGTTCTGATCCTTTGTGCGAGGGGTTCTACAAGGAGGGCAAACAATAATGGGGATAAAGGACATCCTTGTCTAGTACCTCTTTGTATTTTGAATGTCTCTGATTTGTACCCCGCATATTTAACATATGCTTTGGGATTTTTGTACATTTCCAGAATCCACTGAATATAATTGGGTCCGAAACCCCATTTCCGCAAATTAAATGCTAGATATGCCCAGGAGACGGAATCGAAAGCCTGCTTTAAGTCTAGGGAGACAAAGCACGCTGGGATTCCTCTTTTTTTAGCGATATGTGCAATTAAATTCGCCCTCCTTATATTGTCCCCCGCCTGTCTATTGGGCATGAATCCTACCTGATCGCGATGGATCAGTGTTCCAATGAATTTATTAAGACGACGCGCTAATATTTTCCCTAGTAGTTTAATGTCAACATTCAGCATAGATATTGGACGGTAATTTTCACTTAAGGTTGTATCTGTGTGAGGCTTAGGGATCATACAGATAGTGGCCATTAGTGAGTCTTGCCTGAAGGATTTCTGTTTTAATACGTCATTAAATGCATCTGCCAACCTGGGGGAGATTAAGTCCTTGAATGTTTTGTAATATCTAGCTGGGAACCCATCTGGGCCAGGCCGTTTATTCAATTTTAGGTCGTCGATGGCCTCCGCTACCTCATCTTGCGATATTGCTTCATCCAACTGTGATTTTTGGGTTTCGTTTAAGTGCGGTAATTTGATCTGTGAGTAAAAGGTTTCAGCTTCCGATTCATTAAACGAGGTTGTTTCCGAATATATTTTCTTTAAGTGTTCACTAAATTTCTTCACTATTTTGCATGGGTTACTGGAGGTATATTTATTTGCTATTTTTAATTTTATTGGGTTATAAGATTTGTTGGTCGAGTTTAGTGCTCTAGCTAGGTAAGTCCCTGATTTGTTGGCATATTTATAGAATTTGTGCTTAGACCTAAGAAGGGTTTTGTCTGCCGATTCTGTCAGGAATAGGTCATATTCTAAGCTCGCTTTATCGAGCCGCGCTTTGGATGTGGGGGTGTGATGCTGTTGGAAGGCCATATACGCTAACTCATGTTCTGTTTCAAGGGTTTTTGCTAATTGAATCCGTTTGCGCTTAAGGTTTCCTATTTGTCTCTGTAGGGTCCCTCTCAGAACCGGTTTGTGTGCTTCCCAGAGTGTGAGTGGGGAGATTTCTGGGGTTGCATTCAGTTCTAAGTATTCTTTGAAATTACGTTCTATTTCTGCGCAGTATGTTGGGTGCTTAAGCAGTATCTCCGGGAGATACCACGTTGGGTCATGGTTCTTCGGAATTGCTGAAGCTACTGTGGTAAATACTGCGTCGTGGTCCGACCAGGGGATGGGAATGATGCTGGATGCGATCACCTCCGGCAGCATTCCTGTAGTTAAAAATATGTGATCTATGCGGCTAGAGGACTGATGAGGGTTGGAATAGTAGGTGTAATTGCGTTTTGTTGGGTTAGTTTCTCTCCAGGAGTCCACCAGGTTGTATTTGGCTAACAGATTGGAAAGATTCCATTTGGATTGTTTGTTTAGGGGGGAATAGGGTGTTTTGTCTAGGAAAGGGAGGAGAACCTGATTGGAGTCTCCGCAAACAAATAGGGCTCCCCTCTTATGTGTATTAATTGTTTGAAAGAGGTGTGACATAAATGCCAGTGGGTTAACATTAGGTGCGTAGTAGGACACTATGGTCACTGCCAAATCCATGATGAATCCAATCAGGATTATGTAGCGACCCTCTGGATCTTTAATTTCTGACGTCATTGTGAATGGTGTTGTTTTGTGGAATGCGATTAAGGTACCCCTCTTTTTGACAGAGGCTGAAGCCAAGTATGTTTGTGGATAGGATGCGTTAAAGTATTTTGGGGTAGTGGAAGGGGTGAAATGGGTTTCTTGTAAGCAGATTACGTGTGCTTTTTTGGACTGAAAATACCTAAAAGCTTTTGTGCGCTTTTGTGGTAGGTTTAAACCTTGGACGTTCAGAGACAGTATGTTCAACGGGGCCATGGTAGCCAAACCAATATGCCTATCTTACCGTGATTCCATGAGCTGCGGTCTCCCGACCCAATCCGTGCAGACATATAGGGAAGAGGGATAGGGGGGGGATGCAAGAAAGAAAGTGTAACAAAAGAAAGAAAATAAGGTGCGTTAGTACATGTTACTTTGATAAGCAATAGCATTCTACCAATGCAGTCAAGTGAGTCCCGTGATGGGGAGAAAATATCCCCAACAGGGGAGAAGGTGCCCTCATCTAGTCCCCGCATATTAGTGCGAGGACCAGAGGGGAGCTCAGTGAAGCGCATGTAGCATCCGTGTCATGGAGGCCCGCGTACTGAAATATTTTATTGTATCCATATGGGTAACTCTAATATAATGCTATAAATAAACATATTATAAGCTGAACTAGCTAGATTAACGTTTGAGCATACCTTTTAACGTGTGGGTGTCAGGGGAGACAATCTTGCTAACAGCAGCCAGTTGTGCTGACTGTGTCTTAACTTTTTAATACTAAATAAGTAAAGTGGGAGTGTTCTTGGAGAATGTGCGTGGTGTATGACCGAATGTGTTAAACTAAAACCTTGTTTTTGTACAGGAGAAAGTGATTTTGTCGTTTCATTATTATCGCCTGTAGGCAGTTATGACCAGGCTTTTTAAGGGTAACTTGCTCTGGGAGTACCCAGGGTGGGGAGGTGGCTAAAATTTGCTGTGGGCACGGGTGGCGTGCCTTGTGATTTATGAGGGGTTGCCTAAATGATCCCTTTTTCCCTTTGAGGGTGTAGGGAGTGGATGAATTGATTGTTTAAACTATGTAAATCCAAAATAAATATTAAAGTCTAAACAGAAAAACATTTAAATTGTAACATTCACTCCATTCTGGGGTATTATAATGCTGAAATGGGAGAGAAAAAAAAAGAGTGGTTAGTAACTTTATGCAGAGTTAATTCAGTCCATTGTGTCCTCTTGGTCCTGGGTCTGCGTGACAAATCTGCCCCTTTTGTGCGTCTGCTGTAGGCCGTTGTTGTGATCCTGCCGAGGTGGGCTGCTGTGGGAGGATGCAGATGCTGGTCTTCTGCGAGCCGAATTAGTTGACGTAGGGCTCTCCATCACCTTGAAATCCATCAGGGCTTGGCGTAGCTGCTCTGGGTTTCTACAGACAATTTTAGTTCCTTGTATTGTAAAGCGTAGGGAGAAGGGGAATCCCCACTGGTATTTTATATTATGACGCTGCAGTTCCAGCAGGAGAGGTTTCATGGCTCTCCTTTTGGCTATAGTTAACTGAGATATGTCTGCAAAGATCTGATATTCATATCCTTGAAATGACAGGTTTTTTTTCTCTCTAGCCGCCTCCATTATTTGTTCCTTGGTCTTATAAAAGTGGAACTTTGCTATAATGTCCCTAGGAGGGCCGTCTGCTCTTTTTGGTGTCAGTGCTCTGTGGATCCTGTCCATTTCCAATCTTTCTACCGCTATTCCTGGCACTAGTTCTTGACACAACGCCAATGCGGTGGCTTGTAAGTCTATGACTGCCTCAGGGATTCCCCTGAACCTAATGTTGGACCTCCTGTCGCGGTTCTCAAAATCTTCCTGTCTATTCTGCAAAATTTCGTTTTCCTCTTTAAGCATGTCTATTTCAGTCATGCATTCTTGTGTGTATGTCTCTATTTCATCCAATTTGGACTCTAAAACTTCTGTTCGATTTCCAATTTCTCTAATCTCTTTTGTGAGGCTAGCAGTTATTTGGTCTGAGGTAATTTTTAGGGCTTTGTGAAGCATTCTTTCAAACTGCTTCAATAAGGCTGAGGGGATTGTAGAATCCTGTTTATTAGCTGACAATATGTCTTCAACCTCTTCCTCCTCACTATCTGTGCCCAAATTACACTGTGCTGCCATCAGTTTAGCTGAAAGTGTCGCTCGTTTCATCCCCTTTCCTGAGGTGATTTTGTCTGTGGAGCCTGGCGCCTTTTTAGCTGTACTTGCGGTCTGCTGTGCTCCGCTAATGGAGGTGGTTTTATTCCTGCTCCTGGCTCCTCCTAACACCATTATGCCTTCGGGGGGTATCCCTCACCTCTCCGGGATATATATCCGTGGTACCGCTCGTTTATATCTCCGGTTACCGGGGTTATCAGCGGGTTTTTTCTCCTGCACGGAGCGGAGCTTCAGCCTGACATGTCCGTCCCGCTGGGCTCCGCGCATGCGCCCCTCTGTCCATGTTTTTTCAATTGCTTCATTAGCACACGTTTTATAAAGCGTGTATACAGCAGTTGTCAGCTGCCCTGAGAGAGGGCAGGTTGTGTGTGGGGGACGGCTGGCAAGAATGTCTTTGCTAAACAGATATGTTTTTGAGCAAGGTTTTTTTTTTGGCAATGTATGTTTTTTTAATGATGTTCACTTTGATTTATTTGTCTATGGTGCATTATTTTGCTAAATTTTTCTCAAGATGTTTTGACTAATTGCTTTCCTTGTTTTGTTGACCAATAAAATTACTTTCAAATTTTGAAGTTTGTTTGTTTTTTGTTACTTTTTCATGCTACAGATTTTGTCAGCTGCAATAGTTTTGGCCTAAACAATCAGGTGTGATTTTTGTCTGTAAGCTTCTTTCCTGGTGTGTACACATGGAATGTTTTCTTCCATGTTTATTCACCAGGAAACGAAAGACATAGCGGTAAGTATTTCCTTTTTACTGCAGTGGTCCTCAAGTACCCCCGACAGGACATGTTTTGTGGATTTATCTTATCAAGAATTGCTGTCCAGACCGTCTTTTAAAGCACATGTGCAAGATGAAGGAAAACCTGCAAACATGGCCTGTTGGGGGGTGGGGGGGTGTGTTGGCGGACAGGCTTGAAGTGCTGATTTACAGCACTGTGCTTAAATCTAGCGCAAGGCAATCCTATTCTAATTGTGGGTGTTTGAGGGCAGCCAAGTGAGTGTTAGAACCCCTGCTTGTTTTTTTTGGGGTTGAGCTTTGTGTCCCTTTTCTTAAAATTGGCTTCACTTCCTGTCACACAGCTGAACAGGAAGTGAGGTTAAAACCCTACCAGTGTCTTTTCTTGGGGACACAGGTCAATCTAACTAGTGTCCCCATTAAGCAAATTACACTCCAGCACTGCTGTGTACACCCCAAATCATGGGTCTTCAAACTACGGCCCTCCAGTTGTTCAGGAACTACAATTCCCATCATGCCTAGTCATGTCTGTGAATGTCAGTGCATTACAAGGCCTCATGGGATGTGTAGTTCTAAAACAGCTGGAGGGCCGTAGTTTGAGGATCCCTGCCCCAAATGATTATTTAGTTTGGGGTTTAGTAAAGGCAAAGCCACTCTGCAGTACAAGCATAGTTGCTGAAAATCAGAGAGGAAGCACTGATGGTTTTAACATCCAATCCTGTAGAAGCAAAGTTGTTTTGTTTTCTTCCTTGCTTGTCCACTTTTAGTGCAAAGTGGATTTGCCTTTAGTAAATGGACCCCAAAGTCCAAGATCCCTAATAATTTGGGGTGTACACAGCAAAATGCTAGAGTGCAATTTACATAATGGGAAACTATTTAGATTGATCTCAAGTCCCACTACACCACTGTGCTGAACGAACATGATCGCGGCTGAAAGGATGAGATCAGTGTTTTTTTTCCCGATCTCATGCTTTCCAGCCTGGAGGAGAGATGTGGGGTCTTATTGACCCCGCCTCTCTCCATAAAGAGGACCTGTCACACACTATTCCTATTACAAGGGATGTTTACATTCCTTGTAATAGGAATAAAAGTGATTAAAAAAAAAGGGACAAAAAAGTGCAAAAAGAAAAATATTACGTAAAAAAAAATTAAAACGCCCCTGTCCCTAGTAGCTCGCACTCAGAAGCGAACACGCATGTAAGTCCCGCCCACATATGTAAACACTGTTCAAACCACACATGTGAGGTATTGACGCGTGCGTTAGAGTGAGAGCAATAATTCTAGCCCTAGACCTCCTCTGTAACTCTGAATTGGTAACCTCTAAAATAAAATCAAGCATCGCCTATGGAGATTTTTAAGTCCCGAAGTTTGGCGCCATTCCATGAGTGTGTGCAATATTAAAGCGTGAGAAGTTAGGTATCTATTTACTCGGTGTAACATCATCTTTCACATTATCCATAAAAATTGGGCTAACTTTACTGCTTTATTTTTTAATTCATGAAACCGTTTTTTTTTTGTGCCCAAAAAAAAAGGCGTTAGAAAAATTGTTGCGCAAATACCGTTGGAAATAAAATAAAAAATGACCGCCACTTTATTTCCTAGGGTGTCTGCTAAAAAAATATATATAATGTTTGGGGGTCCTGAGTAATTTCCCAGGAACTAAATATAATTTTTACATGAAGGAGAGAAGTGCCAGAATAGGCGCGGTATGGAAGTGGTTAAAGTGAAATAATTAAAGTGAAATATTCCTTTAAATTTCATATGGGGGGGGGGGGAGGGGGTATAACATGCCTGTGAAACGCATGTCATTTCTGAAGTGAAAAAAAAAGTAATTTAAAAGTACTCATGGCTATAAAAAATACAGTCATTGCTCATTAAAAAAAAAAAACGTGGGAGTCCCCCCAAATTCAATTACCAGGCACTTCAGGTCTGGTATGGATATTAAGGGGAACCCCGCCGTCCAAAAAAAAATGACATGGGGGTCCCCCCAAGTATCCATGCCAGGCCCATACCAGATTTTAAGGGGAATTCCCCCCCAAATTTAAAAAAAAATGGCGTGGAGTCCCCTTTGTTAAAGGGGTCTTCCAGATTCTGATAAGCCCCCCACACGCAGACCCCCACAACCACCGGGCAAGGGTTGTGGGGATGAGGCCCTTGTCCCCATCAACATGGGGACATCCTCCCCATGTTGAGGGCATGTGGCCTGGTACGGTTCAGGAGACAAGGGGGGGGCCGCACTCTGTCTTGAAAAAACGGGCATTTAAAAAAATAAAAAATCACGCGAGATTACAGTGAGAGAAGCTGTTCTCAGGAGTTTCCAGCCGTTTGTAGATCGCTCCTCATCTCAACATGAGAATCGATCTACAAAGCTTCAGAAACAGGCACTCAGAGGAGAGCGATCTCCCCTGAGAATGCCTGAGAACTGAATAGCGGTATTTTACTGCACTTTCATAAAAGGACACCTATGAGACGTTTCTCTGGGCTGCAGTTCCTCTGATCTCCACAAGATGGTGATCTCACTTCTACCATAGAGAGAAGAAGTCTCTATGGAAGACAGGAAATTATGTCAGGGACAGACAGGAAGTTCCGGGTGAGAGGTGAGTCGGGAGGTATTAGAGAGGAGACATCGCTGGAATCGGCAGCAGAGGAGGTAATAAGATCTTATCTTCTATTTACACCCAGTAACCCCGTCATGTCCGTCCTCTTCCTCCATAGTCACTGTGACGTCTTTTATCTCCAGCAGATAATGATACACACATATATAGTATGGAGACCTAGATTAACCCATTCAGGGTCAGAACATTCCCCCACTTACAAGGCCGGAACATTCTCTTCATTTCAGTTTATACTAACAGATTATACGATAATACGGGTTGGGGGTTTTAGTTAGAGGTGGACTTATGATACTTGTTTTTGATTTTATAATCTTTATGGAGGAGGAAATAACAATTCCTGATGTCTGTGAAGGTTCAACACAAGGGATGTGTCTGGATGATGACCTTGGGCTAGATTCAGGTAGCCCTGCGTAATCTTGTGCAGGCATAACAGATCTCCGATACGTTACGCCGCCGTAAATTAGGGCGCAAGTTTCGTATTCTGAAAGAACTTGTGCCCTAAGTTACGGCGGCGTAACGTATGTGCTCCGGCGTAAGCCCGCCTAATTCAAATTTGGATGATGTGGGCGTGTTTTATTAAAATTTGGTGTGACCCCACGCATTTGACGTTTTTTACGAACGGCGCATGCGCCGTTCGTAAAAGATTACCGGTGCGCATGCTCAAAATTCTGCCGCAAATTGTCAATGCTTTAGACGTGAACGTAACTTACGTACAGCCCTATTCGCGAACGACTTACGCAAACGACGTAAAAATGTCAAAATTTGACGCGGGAACGACATCCATACTTAACATTGCGTACGCCTCATATCAGCAGGAGCAACCTTACGCCGGAAAAACCCTAACGTAAACTAAGTAAAAAAATGCGCCGGGCCCACGTACGTTTCTGAATCGGCGTATCCAGGTCATTTGCATATTCTACGCTGAAATCGACGGCAGCGCCACCTAGCGGCCAATGTAAATATGCACCCTAAGATACGACGGCGTAAGAGACTTACGCCAGTCAGATCTTAGCCTAATTTCGGTGTATCTTGCTTTCTGAATACAGAAAGAAGATACGCCGGCGCAGCTTTGAATTTACGCGGCGTATCTATAGATACGCCGGCGTAAATTCTTGCTGAATCTAGCCCCTTATCTTTGTAAGTATCAGGTGATGTCACTGTCTATTTCCCTATGTAGGAGTATTTAGAAGGACACAAGGATCTCTACAAGGACGTCATGATGGACAATCAGCCTCCCCTCACATCACCGGGTAAGAGGAGACTTTATTGTAAAGGAGAGAGCAGTACGGATGCTCCACCTAGATCCCCCATCATCTGATAAACACATAGAAACAATGTATTCAGTCAGTGTGTGTGTTTCCTACAGATGGATCCAGTAATGGGAACCCCCCAGAAAGATGTCCCAGTCCTCTGTATTCCCGGGATTCCACACAGGAAGATCACACCATCCCCCACCATCATCAGGTAGATGAGGAACAATCACTGATAGTATCATTAGGATCTGTACATTATCTGCATTGTTACCATTGATGTCATTTTTATTCTATATTCAGAGTGGAAACCTGAGAGATCCTAAAGTTGAGGTTAAAGAAGAGATAAAAGAGGAGGATGATGAGGATGGGGTGATGGAGGAAGAACACACCATCCCCCACCATCATCAGGTAGATGAGGAACAATTATTGGTGGTTATGATTTATACACAAACATGTTTATTATAATGGATGTTTTATTATATATTCAGAGTGGAAACCTCGGGGATGATAATATTGATGTAAAAGAAGAGTATAAAGAGGAGGATGAGGAGTATGGAGTGATGGAGGAGTTATCAGAAGGACACAAGGATATGATGGAGCCACTTAATACCAGGAACCCACCAGAGAGATGTCCCCGTCCTCTGTATTCCCGGGATTCCACACAGGAAGGTCACACCATCCCCCACTGTTACAAGGTCGGTGGGGCGGAGCATCTAGAACATGGACTGGTGGAGATGATGTGTGGATTTTGTATGTAAGTTTATATCTTACAGATGATATTCTCTCTCATTCTCTTGGTTTAGAGTGGAGATCCAATCGATATAGAATTTGAGGTGAAATCAGAAGAAGAAGAGACGTATGTGAGGGATGATCAGCAGTCTATGGAGGAGGATGGAATAACGGGGACATTTATAGAGGAGGACACTCCTACAGAGATCAGCACAGGTGGGTCATTAACACTAAATCCATTCCTCCACCCATACTGCTCACTGATTGGTTCAGAGTAGGGCGGGGACTGGGTGATATCAGCCTGTAATCCCCTGGTCACTTTCCTGAGCTGTGTTCC
This sequence comes from Rana temporaria, assembly GCF_905171775.1. Lineage (NCBI taxonomy): Eukaryota > Metazoa > Chordata > Amphibia > Anura > Ranidae > Rana > Rana temporaria. Next base: position 1,018,727 of record NW_024404432.1, on the reverse strand, counting down.
CCGTCCTGTATTCCTGTATTTCTCTCGGATAATCTTCCTTCTCTGTGCTGCAGACACAATTATGTCTCTAGACTGGATTTATGGAGATTCTGGGGTTCAGCTGGCAGCAAAATGTTGATTTTCACCATAGGGTTTGCTTGACCTAGACACCTGGGGTATGTACCTTGGGTCTTCTGCCCTATGCCCGGGTCTAGTGAGATCTCTGACAGAACAATTCTCCCAGGTTACTTGCTCTGTTATTTGCTGGCTGTGCCGGGTGGAGGGATATGTCTGTATAGTCTCACACCCAAGTCACTGAGTACAGTCTCAGGAGATGGGAGGCAGCAGTGTGGGATCTCTGCAACTTGTCTCCAGTAATCATTTCATCCGCCACTAATTACTGAATACCAATATCATGAGTCCTGACCCCTGCACTATATACTCTATGTTGTACATTACATACTCCTGACCCCTGCACTATATACTCTATGTTGTACATTACATTCTCCTGACCCCTGCACTATATACTCTATGTTGTACATTACATACTCCTGACCCCTGCACTATATTCTCTATGTTGTACATTACATACTCCTGACCCCTGCACTATATACTCTATGTTGTACATTACATACTCCTGACCCCTGCACTATATACTCTATGTTGTACATTACATACTCCTGACCCCTGCACTATATACTCTATGTTGTACATTACATAGTCTTTATTATCTCTGAACAAGAACGGTTGGAGAGCCGGTTTAGGGCCAGGACACATTTGAGTAGATGCAATGACAATTGGCAGACTCCGAGACTTCTATAGGTAGACTGCTATACAGTGGAAGGCCTCCAGCCGGACACCACTTCTGTATAGGTAGGACCGCTGTCTCCTATGGTAACAAATCTTGTTACAGTCACTAACGGTAGTTCTACATAACTCTTGGTAACACAGAATAGTTCTCTTCTTCTCACACAGTCTCTCACTGCAGATCTTCTCTCCCTGAGCTCCCGGTCTCTCACTAGTAGGGATGAGCTTTATGATCGGGTCGAACATGAGTTCCACTCTAACATTGGCTGTTCGCCCGTTCATCGAAAAACGAACATTATGGGGCAATAAAAGTAAAAAGAGACAATTTGGGAGAAATGAACACTCTTCCAGATTCAGGGATTTTAAAGTGAGAAGTGTCAAATGTTGTAAAAAGGCAAGTACACCAAACACAGAAGGTTTTACAAAATTATCCAAAGTTTTTTAATAATAATAATTCATAAAAACAATTATAGAAATAAATTGGACCACAGTAGTTACAAAAGCGAGATAAGTGACAGTATGCAGGTAGCCAACAAGTTTCGCACAAAGGTGCTTCGTCAGGGCCTTGCAACTTTTCTTTTGGATTAAGTGGTCTGTGTGTGACATAAAAATACGCCATTAATACACATCAAATAATACCGTATAATACATTACATATTTTTGTCAGTAGAAACATGATTTCTGTGTGCTCACCGATTCTGCTAGTAACCGAATCAAATATGTCAAAACGCGGCCCAGAGGGTCCCAATGGCACGAGGATCAAGGATTGCCAAGGCAAAATATGTAATGTATTATACTTATTAAAAAACTTTTGATAATTTTGTAAAACCTTCTGTGTTTGGTGTACTTGCCTTTTTACAACATTTGACACTTCTCACTTTAAAATCCCTGAATCTGGAAGAGTGTTCATCTCTCCCAAATTTGTCTCTTTTTCCTTTTATTGTTTCTAACCACGGGATTTTGAGTCCTTGTCATTTGGATCTGGAAACAGTCCCACCATCTTTCTTTTTTATGCTAGAATATTATGGGGCGTTCGCGGCAAATTCGAGCACCGCGTCACGCACCATAATGCACTGCGAGATCGCAGTACAATGCTGTTTGATGATTGGCCAAAGCATGCACTATGACCCGCATACTTTGGCCAATCCCAGCGCCGTCAGCAAATAGAGCCATAATTGGCCAAAGGGTGCCTTTGGCCAATCATGGCTCAAGGGGACTAAGTCCATGCCCCACACTATATAAGGCCGCATGCACGTCGGCCCTGTGTAGTGTGTTGTTGGCGTGGACAGAAACAGAGTGTCATTTAGATTGAGCAGGCAAGTGATTCAGTTAGCTGCAGTGCATTTAATATAAATATATATATATATATATATATATATATATATATATATATATATACACAGTCTCCTACACATATATATATATATATATATATATATATATATATATATATATATATATATATATATATATATATATATCCACTGCATCCAGTGTAGCTAGATCTGACTGCAAACCGTTCCTGGTGTACTTTTTCTAATATACTTTCAGGCAGGCAGGTGATTCAGTGAGCTGCAGTCCAATAAATTATATATATATATATATATATATATATATATATATATATATATATATATATATATATATATATATACACAGCCTCCTACATATATATATATATATATATATATATATATATATATATATATCCAGTCTAGCCAACCAAAACCTTCTTTTTTTTTCGGCGTTGAGCCATAACATGCAGAAGAGTTGGTGGAGTGGATAACAAAGCCGTCCTCATCCTCTGTCACCCAGGCTCAGAGTAGTTTGCCTGCCAATGCAGCTGCCACAGCGGCCTATTCCATCGGCTCCATGTCATCAGTCACTCCTTCCCTAGCCCCACCATCATGCATGGAGGAGTCCCCTGAACTGTTCGACCACAGTGTCGGGTACATGCTGCTGGAGGATGCGCAGCGTTTTGAAGGCTCTGATGATGGGACCCAGGTTGAGGAAGGGAGTAACGTGAGCCTAGAGAGAGGGGGTGCCCAAGAAGGACAAGAAACTGGCAGTCATGTTCCCCCAGCTGCAGCATACTGCCAAGTTTGCTCCAGTGAGGAGGAGGGAGGCGATGATGAGGTCACTGACTCTACTTGGGTGCCTAATAGAAGAGAGGAGGAGGAGGCACATCCCCAATTAAGCAGAATGCCCTCCAGGGGCAGCTTAAGGGCAGCACACCCTATTGCATCACACTGCAGAGCTAAGCATGTGCAGGGCGCTGCTGACTCCCCGCGTATTTTGAAAAGTTCTTTGGTGTGGGCCTTTTTTGACACATGTGCAACAGATCGCACCGTTGCTGTTTGCAACATATGTCTGAAGCGTATCAAGTGTGGCCAAAACAGCAACCGCTTGGGCACCACATGCTTGACCAGACATATGTCGACCTCCCATGCAGTCTGTTGGCAAGCGTACCTAAAAGACCCACATGAAAGAAGAAGGCGGACCTCTCCTTGCTCCTCATCAGCTGGGATCTCCAACCACTTTACCTTCAGTCTTCTCAGAAACCTGCACTAGAAGGAATGAAGGTGTAGAATTAGGTGTCCCAAGTACTTGCGGGAAATCTGCTAGCGGTACACCAACATCCGATTGTAGCAGGCAAATTTCCCTACCCCTGTTGCTAAATCGTAGAAAGAAATTTGGTCCCAGCCATCCACATGCTCATTGTCTGAATGCTAGCTTGGCTAAATTGCTAGCACTGCAACTGCTGCCTTTTCAGCTGGTAGACTCTGCCCCCTTTTGTGAATTTGTGAATTTGTGGAATGTGCGGTACCTTAGTGGCTGGTTCCCAAACTCCATTTCTTTTCACGGAAGACCATTCCGGGTAATGCCTGGATCAACCGATTATAAATACCTTACAAAGAGGTAGTATATATAATTCTACATATAGTTCAGTGCATCTATCCAAGTCTCATTCACATAGAATACTATGTCAATGCAGTTCTGATGGCCTTGAAAAATCTAGCAAAAAAGTGAGAAAATAAAGTTCTCTCCAAGTAGACCAAAACAGACCACTACGGATGGTACAATGAACATTAATCCTAGAAAAACACACAGCAATAGTTCATCAAAAAGGGGTGACAGATAGATGGATTGGTTTACACAATTCAAAAATAAGACAACGTTCTCTAATTCGTTTAAAAACAGGGGAATCGCAGCTGAGCCAGAGCTTGCACAAAATGCAATTGAGCTACTGGCCTGTCCTGCATTCAACGCACATTCAGTGCTGCTGGAGGCCTTGTAACCGATCACAGAGTGCGTCTGTCCACAGACTCTGTTGATCGTCTCACCTTCATGAAAATGAATCAGTCTTGGATCACCAGCTACCAAGCACCTGATGCTGATGTAACCAATAGATTTTTCTATGGATGTGGGATCCCTTGAAGACTGCCTATGCTGAGTGACTATCCTATTATGCTGAGTGACTATCCTATTCCTCCTCAATGTTCATGTAGATAGCTTCTAAGAATATTTTTGTTTCAGGGCACTACCACCACTGCCTAAGGCCCAATTTTTCTGCCCCTGTGTACATGCCCCTGTTAATTAAAATTTTTGATCTAATATTTCACAGCAGGGCCCGTTCCTGCACCCACCAAGAGTAACTTAGTGTTCTGGTACCACCAACACCTAAGGCACAATTTTCTGCAGAGTGTATAGTGTATATACAGGCGATCCCCTACTTTCATACATCCTACTTACAAACGGAGGGAGACAACAGGAAGTGAGAGGAAATCTACCCCTAGGAAGGGAAATTCTCTCCTGTAAGGCCCCCGTACACACGAGAGGATCTATCCGCTGGAATTGATCTGCGGATCAGTTCCAGCGGATAGATCTGCTGGTGTGTACATTCCAGCGGATCTTTTTCCGCTGATTTTTTTCGGCCCGACCGATTTCCAGCAGATAAAAATTTCTTAGCATGCTAAGAAATCTATCCGCTGGAATCGGCTTCAGCGGATCGATCCGGTGTCTGTACAGACTCACCGGATCGATCCGTCCGATTCCCTCCCTCGCATGCGTCGTAATGATTCGACGCATGCGTGGGTATCCTTATATGACAGCGTCGCGCACGTCGCCACGTCATCATCGCGGCGACGGCGCGACACGTCATCGCGATGGGATTTCGGCGCGGATTTTGATCCGATGGTGAGTACACTCCATCGGATCAAAATCCGCGGAAATCCTCGAGAGGATGTATCCGCGGATCAATCCTCTCGTGTGTACCCGGCATTAGAGTTGATATGGGAAAAAGGTGTCTCCTCTCCACTGATGCTTTATCACCAATCCTTGTTTCCCTAATAACCCCAAATTTTCTAAATCCAATTGTCATTGGGACAGAAAGTGAGGTGAAATCTTCTGAACACGGGGCACAGACAGCAAAACAAATGTTACAGGGGTGATAACCCTTCCCTATGTTTTCCAAAAAGCTGAAAATAGATTTTTTTGGCTGGAGCTACACTTACAAAAAGTACCAGTTCCAAATTACAAACAGATTCAACTTAAAGCGGAGGTTCACCCTAAAAAAAATTATCTACCATCCCATCCAGCATACTTGCTACAGTATGCTTTTTTTTTCTCTCTCTCTTCCGTTCATGGACGGACACAGCAGCCTTGACCTTAGGGTTATATCCGCTCTCCTCCAGGAGAGGTTTAGGCAGAAACACAGCACTTAAAGTGTTAAAAACTTTTCTTTGTTGCAGCTCCTCCCAGGGGGCGTAGTTCCCCGGGTATAACCCACACCCTGTGCTAACAGCCTCAGTTTTTTTCTGCCTAACGACAGGAGAGGACAGGCACTCTGGAGTCCTGTACTCTGGAGATTATTTTGCGATTTTGTCGCTTTTTTTATTGTTTTGTTCCTGCATTTTTGGATCCTGAGATTCTTCTATGAACTGCCGACTGGGTGACAGGCTGAGTCTTAGACTCTTGTAGTCCCCCCATGTTTGGCCAACGAGTGTGTGCCGGCCCTCAGCTCCGCTCTGGGTCGTCCACGACAGGCCCCTTTGCTCCAGGGGAACATCTTGTTCTAGGGCACACATATGACCGGTCTTTATGGCTTTGTCACAGTGTGTCTGGCCGACAGCCATGCCGTTTATGCGGACGTTGGTTCTGTCTGGGATATCTCCATCCGGTGGTCGCAGGACGGGTAAGTAGTGGCCCCTTGCTCAGGTAAGGTGGTGTGGCTGGAAATTTCCCCTGGGAGGTCGACTGAGGGTTTGCCCTGCTTTCCTCTCTCCCTTATTCCTCTCCCTCCTTTCCCATTTGGGTAGCGGCTGTGAGGGGGGGTTTTCAGGGGTCTCTTTATTACACCGGGCCTGTGTGTGTTCACTGCAGGGGGCTGTGTGTGTTCACTTCAGGGCCTTTTTGTGTGCTGCACTTATTATGTGCTGCACTGAGGTGCTGTGTCACTCTGGGTGCCTTTTAAATGCGCAATGGCCGCCATTTTGCCGTAGTCGCGCCTTCTATGGCTCGGCGGCCATTTTCCTGTGGTCCTATGGTGTTTTTTTCACTATACGGCGGCCATCTTGGGTGCGCTGCAAAAAGACCACAAATCCTTCTGAGGGGACAGACGCAGCGCAGCCGGCTTCTCAGCACACCTCGGGCTTCTCTCAGCTCGCGCTGCACCGGGTGGGATGGTGAGTTCCCTGGGGGCCCCCATACTCTGTTGTAACAGCCGGGAGGTGACCGTGGGTGTTTTCTGCTTTGCAGTTTGGGTGACACAGCAGTGGGGCATTATGGAGCCTGAACCAGGTACTTCTTCCCCACAAATGCCTGAGTTAACCCTTGATGCCCCTCCCCCTGTCACATCTGTTGAGGCAATGTCGGCTGTCCTGGAGGCTTTTCTCACCAGGTTTGAAGCAGCTAGTGCCCGGATGGGGGGTAAAAAGCGCCCCCTGCCTGAGCCTGCTTCTGGGGATGCCTCTGACACAGAATCAGGCCCTGCTATTGCTTCAGGTTCTGTAGTGTCAGAGGATGCAGGCTTTACCCACGCGGACAGTGAGGATGACTCTGCCTCAGGGTCAGCTGCTGACAAGGAATTTGTTGGAGCTCTTATTTCTGCGGTGCGTAAAACTCAAAAACTTGAGGTTTTGGCGGAGGCACCAGATGTGCCGGTCCCTTTTGGGTTCCGCAAACCGCCGCGCACCCCAAAAGTGTTTCCTTGTGTTCCTTATTTGGACAGTTTATTGTACAAGGAATGGGATACAGCGCAAAAAGTTTTTGCAGTTCCAAAGTGCTTTGCGACCCGTTATCCCTTTGAGGAGGACTTTTTAAAAAAGTGGGTCTCTCCTCCTTCTGTGGACCCTCCCGTGTCCAGATTGAGCAAGGCCACCACGTTGCCCGTGGAAGGGACTCCTGCCTTTAAGGACCCTGCTGATAAGAGAGTGGAGGCTGTGGCCCGCTCCCTTTTCACTGTAGTGGATTCGGCTGTGAGGCCGGTTTTGGCTGGGACTCTAATGTCACAGACTCTGACTGAAAGGGCGAAGCTCCTGCTGTAGGAGCTGGAGGCACAGGATGCTTATGAGACCTGTAAGGACCTGGCTGAGCAGTTGGTTCAGGGTCTGATGTTCGTCTGTGAGTCGGTCCTGGATACGCATCCCTTGCTTTCCAGGGCCTCTGCCTATTTGGTGGTATTGCGCCGCCTTGTATGGCTAAAATGCTGGTATGCGGACCAATCCTCAAAAAAGGCCTTGGTGGATTTGCCCTATAAGGGTGAGCGGCTTTTTGGGTCATCCCTGGATGACATCATTAAGGATGCCACGGGTGGTAAGAGCACGCTGCTTCCACAGTCTGGGAAGGGCAAGGAGCCTCGCCGAAAGCAAGGGCCCTCCTCTACTACCCCCAAGCGTTTTTTTCGTGCGCCCACGGCGGGAAAAAATCCGCAAGGCGCTAAGGCCCAGAGGCGGAGGCAGAGGCGTGCCTGGTACCACAAGCCTGCGGACAAACCTGCTTCCGCATGAAGGTCTGCCCCCGCCCGTGTCTCGGGTGGGGGGCCGGCTTTGCGAATTTGCGGCCCGGTGGAGGTCTCTTCTTTCCGACCGTTGGGTTTGCGAAGTTGTTTCCTCGGGGTACAAGATAGAGTTTCTCTCTTGTCCACCAAACAGATTCTTTCCTTCCAACCTCCAGCTTCCTCCGGAACACTGGCTGACTCTGGCAGGGGCTGTCCAGGATCTTCTGGTCAGGGGAGTGATTGTGCCAGTTCCCTCAGTTTCAGGGGTTTTACTCCAATCTGTTTGTGGTCCCCAAGAAGGAAGGGGTCTGTCCAATCCTGGACCTCAAGGCCCTCAATTGTTTTGTCAAGGTACAAAAATCCAGGATGGAGTCGATTCGCTCGGTGATATCGGCACTCCATCAGGGGGACTTCATGGCGTCCTTGGATATCATGGACGCGTACCTGCATGTTCCCATTTGCACAAAGCACCAGAGATTTCTGCGCTTTGCGGTCGGGGAGGACCACTTTCAGTTTCTGGCCCTCCCGTTCGGTCTGGCATCGGCACCACAGGTTTTTACCAAGGTGCTCGCCCAGATACTGGCCCTGAGGGATCGCTATCATGGGATATCTGGACGACCTTCTCCTGAGAGCTTCCTCAGGCTCAGAGTTAGAGGAGGATGTGTCTATCACGTGTCCGACTCTCCAAGAGTTTGGCTGGCTTCTGAATATCCAGAAGTCAGTGTTAGTTCCGTCCCAGAGACTGGAATATCCGGGGCTAGTCCTGGATTCTGCAGAGGCGCGGGTTTTCCTCCCGACGAAGAAACTGAAGACCCTGCAATCTGCTGTGCAGCAGTTGTCGACCCAGAAGTGGTCATCTCTTCGATTCTGCATGAGAGTTCTGGGTCTGATGGTGGCCTCTTTCCAGGCGGTCCCATATGCCCAACACCAGAGAGCTACAGAAGGAGATTCTGTCACGTTGGGACAAGCTCCCGTCATCTCTGGATTTCCAGATTCAGTTGAGCCATCTGGCCAAGTCCTCCCTGGTGTGGTGGCTGACTTCTCCGGTGTTTCGGACCGGGAAGTCATTTCTACCGTGCCGCTGGACAGTGGTCACGATGGATGCCAGCCTCTCCGGTTGGGGGGGCGTTTGGGGCACCCAGTCAGCCCAGGGGCGCTGGACTCAGGAGGAGTCCTGCCTGCTGATCAATATTCTGGAGCTCCGAGCGATCAAGTTGTGCCTTGCCAGGTGGTCCCTGGATCTGCAGGACCGACCGGTCAGGATCCAGTCCGACAACGCCGCGGCCGTGGCGTACGTCAATCATCAGGGAGGCACAAGGAGCTCAGCTGCGGCGATGGAGGTCGCCCACATCCTTCGGTGGGCCGAAAGGTCAGTTCCGGCTCTGTTGGCCGTGTACATTCTGGGTGTTCAGAATTGGCAAGCCGACTACCTGAGTCGCCAAACACTGGACCAGGGAGAATGGTCACTTCACCCGGAGGTGTTTCACAGTCTGTGCCAAAAGTGGGGCACTCCAGACGTGGACCTTCTAGCGTCCCGTCTCAATCAAAAGGTGCCACGGTTCGTGGCCAGGTCAAACGACCCCTGGGCGGACGCGTCAGACGCGTTGGTGGCTCCTTGGGGTCACTATCGCCTAATCTATGCCTTCCCTCTCCTGCAGCTTCTTCCTCGCCTGCTGCGCAGAGTGGAACCCGAGGGGATTCCAACAATTCTGTTCGCCCCAGATTGGCCGCGCCGCTCCTGGTACGCGGACTTGGTGTGTCTGGTGGCAGACGTCCCCTGGCGTCTACCCCTGAAAGAAGATCTTCTGTCGCAGGGTCCAATCTTCCACCCTGCTTTACAGTCGCTGGCTTTAACAGCGTGGCTGTTGAGAGCCAGATGTTGAAGGACCGGGGCCTCTCGGGCTCGGTGATTTTTACTATGCTGCATGCACGGAAGTCTACTTCTGGGAGGATTTACCATCGTACGTGGAAGGCCTACATCTCTGTGTGAGGAGATGAGGTGGCACCCTGTACATACGTGGTGTCCCGTATTCTGCTGTTTCTACAGCGGGGAGTGGACCAGGCTCTCGCCTTGAGTACGGTTAAGAGTCAGATTTCGGCTCTGGCTGTTTACTTTCAGCGTCCCTTGGCAGCGCAGTCCTTGATACGCACGTTTGTGCAGGGGGTCCGGCATGTGACCCCTCCTGTGCGCCCTCCACTGCCTCCATGGGATTTGAATTTGGTCCTTTCAGTGCTTCAACGAGCTCCCTTTGAGGACATTAGGAAGATTCCCTTGTTGACTCTGTCACAAAAGGTGGTTTTTCTGGTGGCGATTACCTCGATCAGACGGGTGTCTGAACTGGCGGCCTTGTCCTGCAAGGCTCCCTACTTAGTCATCCATAAGGATAAGGTGGTGCTGCGTCCGCAGCCTTCTTTTCTCCCAAAGGTTGTTTCGGCCTTTCACATTAATGAGGACATTGTTCTTCCATCCTTATGTCCTCAGCCAAAAAAACTGAAGGAGGCCACTTTACATTCCCTGGATGTGGTTCTGGCCCTTCAAGTGTACTTGTCAGCGACGGCTCCGTTCCGGAAGTCGGACTCGCTGTTCGTGTCGGTGTCTGGTCCCAGAAAAGGTCTGGCAGTCCCGTCGGCCACCATTTCTAGGTGGATCCGACAGGTTGTGCTTTAGGCCTATGCCCTGAAGGGGCGGACGCTACCTTTCAGGTCACGGCGCATTCGACCAGGGCGATCGGTGCCTCTTGGGCTTTCTGCCATCAAGCCTCTGTACTACAGGTGTGTAAGGCAGCGACCTGGTCGTCAGTCCACACTTTTTCAAAATGTGGATGTGAGTGCATCTTCTAATGCCTCCTTCGGCTGCAGGGTGTTACAGGCGGCAGTTTATGGTTGGAGTTCCTCCGTTGAGTAACTCCGGTTTTTGTTGGGGTGAAGTTTGGTTTGCTGTATTGTTTTCCCACCCCTCGAATGTTTTTGACACTGCTTGGCGACGTCCCTAAGGTCAAGGCTGCTGTGTCCATCCATGAACGGAAGAGAAAATAGGATTTTTGTACTCACCGTAAAATCCATTTCTCTGAGTTCATGGACAGACACAGCACCCACCCCTCCTTTGTTTGTACTGCTTGTTACGAACTAAGGCTGCTAGCACAGGGTGTGGGTTATACCCGGGGAACCACGCCCCCTGAGAGGAGCTGCACTGTTGAAAAGTTTTTAACACTTTAAGTGCTGTGTTTCTGCCTAAACCTCTCCTGGAGAAGAGTGGATATAACCCTAAGGTCAAGGATGCTGTGTCCATCCACGAACTCAGAGAAATGGATTTTACGGTGAGTACAAAAATCCTTTTTTTTTTCGCTGTACTTACCGTTTAATCGTTGATTTTCTTTTCTTCTTCCCGCGGGGAATAGGTGTTCCTATTGAAGGGGCGTAGATGATTGACGTGCGGCTAAGGCGCGTCACGCTTTCCGAAAATAGCCGACCTAGGACTCGGCTATATACGTCGCCTGCGCAGTCCGCTCCTAGTCTGTGCAAAGGCGCCGTGAAGAGCCGAGTCCTAGACCGGCTATTTTCGGAAAGCGTGACGCACTTTAGCCGCACGTCAATCATCTACACCCCTTCATAGGAACGCCTATTCCCCCGCAGGAAGAAGAAAAGAAAATCAAAGATTAAACGGTAAGTACAGCGAGAAAAAAAAGCAAGTATGCTGGATGGGATGGTAGATAATTTTTTTTAGGGTGAACCTCCGCTTTAAGAACAAACCTACAGTCCCTGTCTTGTTTGTAACCCGGGGACCACCTGTATACTGCTGTTCAGAGTATATAGAGCCTGCGGGCACTTTTGATTTTTCACGTTCGGGTCCCATAAACTTTAACGGTGTTCGAATGTTCGCACAAACTTTCGGTCCATTCGCTTGTTCTGCCCCGAACCGAATCGGGAGGTGTTAGGCTCCTCTCTACTCCTCAAGCGTCACCCCCGCTATGCTGCTGGGTCCCTGGCTTGGCACTTACTGATGCTCCTCAAGCGTCACCCCCCGCTATCCTGCTGGGTCCCTGGCTTGGTACTTACTGATGCTCCTCAAGCATCACCCCCGCTATCCTGCTGGGTCCCTGGCTTGGCACTTACTGATGCTCCTCAAGCGTCACCCCTGCTATCCTGCTGGGCCCCTAGTTTGGCATTTACTGATGCTCAAGCGTCACCCCCGCTATCCTGCTGGCTCCCTGGTTTGGCACTTACTGATGCTCAGGCATCACCCCCCACTATCCTGCTGGGTCCCTGGCTTGGCACCTGCTGAAGCTTTCCCACTTCTTCACTGCCCCAGGCTGGTGAGAAGATTGCTATGGTACTGGCTCCAGCTTACTAACTGTAGTCTCCGGTAACAAGGTGGATGGTCCCTTAGTGGCGACAGCTTCCCCTTCACCTCCGACCACAACTGGTTCCCCGTTTGGCTGAATCTTTACTCTCAGTTGGAATCCAATCCTGCAGTCCCAACCCTGCGCTGCTTATCTTGCTCCTGGATAGGCCTCAGGCCTCCGGCCTAAGAACCCGGGTGACATAACACATGTCCACCCAGACAGCCGTCCAGGTGGCACAGAACCCCGATCACCTGACTCCAACCAAATAGGCTGTCCCAGCAGGCCAAGGGACCAAAGAAACCCCTGCCAATTGGCTGAGGCACCCCATCCATTCATAATCCGACCCTTGTCTATCTAGTGCCACCTAGTGACAGAAGAGAAAAGGTGCAGCCATCCAAAGTTAGAGAAGAATCAGTAGATCTCCTAACAATAAGCAAGGATAACTACCACCTGGTGAACTCAATTTATTAGCCACGCTTCCTAAACACCTGGGTGCTACATGTTCATTACATACTCCTGACCCCTGCACTATATTCTCTATGTTGTACATGACATACACCTGACCCCTGCACTATATACTCTATGTTGTACATTACATACTCCTGACCCCTGCACTATATACTTTATGTTGTACATTACATACTCCTGACCCCTGCACTATATACTCTATATTGTACATTACATACTCCTGACCCTCGTCCTATAATCCCCTCATCACTGTCACTCCTATAAAAGACAGTTCTCGTTGTTTCCTCACTCTCTGACTAAGGTCCATGAATAAAGAAATGATCTGGTAGGAGATCAGAGGAGCCATTTACTAGTTACCTTGAGGGGGGAATTGTAAGATCCTCAGAGACAAAGCTGCCTGATGTGGGCGGAGTCCTGGTTTAGGGGAACCAATCAGCTTATGTCTAGTAATAATCTTTGTATTTCTATTTTAGTAGATGGACGGGAGATGAGGAAAACCTCAGAGGATTGTCTCACTTTGTCTCCAGACTGTAAAGTAGAAGATGAGGACATCACACAGTATAGTCCAGGAGAAAACCCGACTACCTCAAATGTCCATCCGGCACCACACAGTGTAGATGGACCATCGTATTCCTCTTATCCTGAGGAACCTCAGACTGTGCGGGACGGTGCCGGACCATCGTATTCCTCTTATCCTGAGGAACCTCAGACTGTGCGGGACGGTGCCGGACCATCGTATTCCTCTTATCCGGAGGAACCTCCGACTGTGCGGGACGGTGCCGAACCATCGTATTCCTCTTATCCTGAGGAACCTCAGACTGTGCGGGACTGTGCCGGACCATCGTATTCCTCTTATCCTGAGGAACCTCAGACTGTGAGGGATGGTGCCGGACCATCGTATTCCTCTTATCCTGAGGAACCTCAGACTGTGCGGGATGGCGCCGGACCATCGTATTCCTCTTATCCTGAGGAACCTCAGACTGTGCGGGATGGTGCCGGACCATCGTATTCCTCTTATCCTGAGGAACCTCAGACTGTGCGGGATGGTGCCGGACCATCGTATTCCTCTTATCCTGAGGAACCTCAGACTGTGCGGGACGGTGCCGGACCATCGTATTCCTCTTATCCTGAGGAACCTCAGACTGTGCAGGACGGTGCCGGACAATTGTATTCCTCTTATCCTGAGGAACCTCAGACTGTGCAGGATGGTGCCGTCCTTCCAACAGATAAGAAGTTTTTCTGTGCTGAGTGCGGGAAGTGTTTCGGCTTCAAACGCAGTCTTTATAAGCATAAAAAATCTCACGCAGGTGAGAAGCCTTTTTCCTGTTCTGAGTGCGGGAAATGTTTTTCATTGAAGTACAAGCTTTCCAGACACCAGAGATCACACACGGGGGAGAAGCCTTTTTCCTGTTCTGAGTGCGGGAAATGTTTTTCAGAGAAGTACAAGCTTTCCACACATCAGAGATCTCACACGGGGGAAAAGCCGTATGCCTGTCCTGAGTGTGGGAAATGTTTTTCAGAGAAGTCCAATCTTTCCACACATCAGAGATCACACACGGGGGAGAAGCCATATTCCTGTCTTGAGTGCGGGAAATGTTTTTCACAGAAGTCCGATCTTTCCAAACATCAGAGATCTCACACGGGGGAGAAGCCTTTTTCCTGTTCTGAGTGCGGGAAATGTTTTTCAGAGAAGTCCAGTCTTTCCATACATCAGAGATTACACACAGGGGAGAAGCCTTTTTCCTGTTCTGAGTGCGGGAAATGTTTTTTAGATAAGTCCAGTCTTTCCAAACATCAGACATCTCACACGGGGGAGAAGCCTTTTTCCTGTTCTGAGTGCGGGAAATGCTTTTCAGAGAAGTCCAGTCTTTCCAAACATCAGAGAGCACACACGGGGGATAAGCCTTTTTCCTGTTCTGAGTGCGGGAAATGTTTTTTAGATAAGTCCAGTCTTTCCAAACATCAGAGATCTCACACGGGGGAGAAACCTTTTTCCTGTTCTGAGTGCGGGAAATGTTTTTCACAGAAGGCCGGTCTTTCCACACATCAGAGATCTCACACGGGGGAGAAACCTTTTTCCTGTCCTGAGTGTGGAAAATGTTTTTCACAGAAGGCCAGTCTTTCCACACATCAGATATCTCACACGGGGGAGAAGCCTTTTTCCTGTCCTGAGTGCGGGAAATGTTTTTCACAGAAGGCCAGTCTTTCCAAACATCAGAGATCACACACGGGGGAGAAGCCTTTTTCCTGTTCTGAGTGCGGGAAATGTTTTTCACATAAGTCCAAGCTTTCCAAACATCAGAGATCACACACGGGGGAGAAGCCTTTTTCCTGTTCTGAGTGCGGGAAATGTTTTTCACATAAGTCCAAGCTTTCCACACATCAGAGATCTCACATGGGGGCAGTGGCGGCCCGTCCATAGGGGGCGCCAGGGCGCTGACCCCCCCCTCCTGTAGGCACAACATATATTTTTTTTAATTGCCCCTTTAACAAAGTCAACTTAGGCGCCTGACACCAGTGCCCTAGGAAGCGCCACGTCAATGAGATCACGATATTGCAGACATGGCGCTTCATTTGCGGGCTTTTTACCCGCCTTGCGGTGCATTGCAAAGCTCCGATTAGCTTCCCGTGCATCCCTGTATCCACTATGGGCGCTGGGAGCATTCCTATAGCCGTTACTTCCAGGTTTTGTCTTACAGACGAAAAGCGGAAGTGACGTCACGTCGTCAGCTCCGTTCTTTGCACGGCCCGAGCGGAGCTGGGAAGAAGGTAAGAGAAGAGCTGGCCACCACCATGCCTCGTGTACTATGCACTAGGCAGATATCTGGATCCAAATCATCCGAGAACACTGAGTGGAGCGAGAAAATCCCCAGCTACTGTATAACACCAGTGGGGCGAGGAACCAAGATCTTTCTGCCGGGTTCCCGGGGACACAGTGCACTGAGGTGCTGTGTTATGGGAAGAGAATAGAGATGGATGACCAAGGCTGCCCGAGGTGTAAGACCACCAAATATCGCAACCCCTCCCTGAAACTGATGGTGGATGTGTGCGGACATACTCTGTAAGTGCAGACAGGATACTTTTACTGAGAGCACTGTCATCCATGCTGTGCTGTGTACACAGGGGCCCCTGACATCCATGCTGTGCTGTGTACACAGGGGCCCCTGACATCCATGCTGTGCTGTGTGCACAGGGGCCCCTGACATCCATGCTGTGCTGTGTACACAGGGGCCCCTGACATCCATGCTGTGCTGTGTACACAGGGCCCCCTGACAGCCATGCTGTGTTGTGTACACAGGGGCCCCTGACATCCATGCTGTGCTGTGTGCACAGGGGCCCCTGACATCCATGCTGTGCTGTGTTCTCCGGGGGTCCCAGACATCCGTGTTGTGTACACAGGGGCCCCCTGACAGCCATGCTGTGCTGTGTTCCCCGAGGGTCCCTCACATCCATGCTGTGTTGTGTACACAGGGGTCCCTGACATCCATTATGCACTGTGTACACGGGGGGGACCCCTGGCATTCTGCACTGTGTACACGGGGGGCCTTGGCATTTAAAAAAAAAACTGTTTTAAAGGTGAACTTATTCTTTACTCTATCATTATTTTGACGCTAAATACCATTGTTATGGCAGCAGCTAGCTTTTTTCATTTGTTTGCGCCCCCAAAAATTTTGAGCACCAGCCGCCACTGCACGGGGGAGAAGCCGTATTCCTGTCCTGAGTGAGGGAATTGTTCCTCACTGAAGTCCTGTCTTCCTGTACATCAGGGATCCCACACAACCCTCGAGGTGTATTAGTGAGTGCGGGAAATGTCTTGTATATGAATGTTGCTGGACATCACAGGTCTCATGTGGGGAAGAAGCACACCCTGATATACACCTCAGATATACTCCGTGGCTGATCTTCATTATGTAAGAAACACTTCATAAGGAGATCAGAGATCACCAAAGACATGGATGAAGTGTTGTACCGTGTTGCCCATTGATAGCAGGAGAAAAATAAAAATGGAGTCATTCCCTCTCATTGGCTGAGTACATTTTGTGGGGAAAGATTTCACAGACATTTAGGGATCTATTATAAAACAAATTGTAGAATGAATGTGACACGCGTTCCTCCAATCATGACAAATATTGGATCATCGGCTCCATCTAGTGGCAAAAATCTGCCCCTGTGGTTTTAATACCGACCATTGACGTAAAACAGAAAATACCACATTTGGCCATTAGATGGCGCTAAGTAGCATAGAAATTATCTCCATCTAGTGGCCAAATGCAATAATTTCCGTTTTAAATAAATGGAAACCGACCAGCACAGCAAATATCCTAATAACATTCATCTTTCCCCCATTCACACAGAAGGAATGTACATGGACTTTCCCCGGGGGAATTTCTATGCACATATTTTATGAATAGACCCCTAAATGTCAGGAGACGTTTATATAAAGATGGGAAGTATGGAGCAGATAAATGAATAGACCTCCTAGCAATGTTATTACCAGGCTGCAGCTAGGGGGAGCTCTAATGTGTGAGAACAGCAGAGTGATCCCATCTAGCTCACATTAACCCTTTCACTGTCAGATATGTTTTTGTATTATTTTAGGCCTGAAGATTAGATAAAACCCCCAAACATATATTATCTGATAGCAGAGGCCCTGGAGAATAAAATGGTGGTGATTGTTAAGGTGTTCCTCGTACACAAATTTCCCCTTAATATCCGGGTTTATTTTCTCCTTTTCCCCCATTTTCTATAGTGTGATCTTTTCTACAATACTTTGTTATAATAATGGAACACGTTGTGTATTGTATTGTACGACTCCGCCTCCACATTCCAGACAAGTCATTTTCCTGACCAATCGCATTTCTACCTTTTTACTATTTCCTGATTCTATGACTGTAATCTGTTTAAAAGTAAAAATTATAATAAAAAAAATGTATTGAAGAGAAAAAAAAGTTGTGTGTGTCGGTGTAATGAGAAGAATTGCTGGTGGTGTTGTCACCTGTCACAGCCGTCACACCTGGTTTCCCGGCCAATGCACCAGATAAATGTTGCAGCAAAACGGCTCTTTGAGTTCTGGGAAACCAGGAATGGACTCCGGACACGGACTCCAGGAAAACAAACCTTTTATTTCACCAGGGAAAGGAGCGACTCACGCCAGGATGCCAAGTGGCCTCTTCTAGGCGTTTACAACATATAGATTTCCTCTTGTATAGACATTCCTTGGAACTTCGTAAAACATCTAAAAGCTTGTTAGCGAGTGACATCTGCGGCTTCTCAGTTATCTGTCTAATTTATCATCTACTAAGCTGTAGACATGTGCACTGATCAAACATTTCTTTGTTTTCCTTTCATTTGTTTCTTCGTTTTTCGGGTCATTAGTTATGATCGACATTCATTCATTTGAATAAATTTGAACATCCGGAAATTCAAAATTCGAAAATCAGAAATAATAACTAACAAATTATCAGTATCGGGATTTTCTTTTCAAATTTAGCTGTTGTTGAACGTAATGAATACGAATTTATCCGAAGATACGAATTATCCGAAATAATGAATGCCGCATCTAAACGAATGGAACGTAATGAATTAATAATAATAACAAAACATTTCTGTTTGTTTCTGTTATAAAATTTTGTAAATGAGTATGTTTTCTCCTTCACTGATGGGCACTGATCTGGCGGCACTGATAAGTGGCACTTATAGGCAACACTGATGGGTACTGATAAGGCGGCACCGATGAGATGGCATGGATGGGTACTGACATGCAGCACTGATAGGCAACATGGATGGCCACTGATGGGTGGCACTGATATGCATCACTGATGCACTGGCAGGCATTACTCGGCATATCCTTGGTGGTCCAGGGTGGCATACCTGGTGGTCCTGGATGGGCATCCATAGGGGGGGGCTGCACTGATAAACAATCAGCACAGACATCCCTGTCAGGAGAGCAGCCGATTCGGCTCTCCTCTACTCTCGTCTGTTAGATGCGAATATGGAAAAGTCGATAAACGGTTTACACTGTGATCTGCCGTGATTGGACACTGTAGATCACGTGGTAAAGAGTCTCCGTCAAAGGTGTTGTGGTGTGTTAGACTGACTGACCCCCTAGGGCGCGCAAACACGCCAGTAAGGATAATTGAGCCACTTCATGGCCGTCATTTTGCTATAGACCGGGTGGGAAGTGGTTAAAAGCCTTCACAGGTCATCCGGTTAGAGGTAACCCTGAATAATGGGCCTAGAGTGCAGGGGTCAGGAATATGTCATATACAGTGGTCAGGAGTATATCATATACAGAGGTCAGGAGTATATCATATACAGAGGTCAGGAGTATATCATATACAGTGGTCAGGAGTATATCATATACAGAGGTCAGGAGTATATCATATACAGTGATCAGGAGTATATCATATATAGAGGTCAGGAGTATATCATATACAGTGATCAGGAGTATATCGTATACAGAGGTCAGGAGTATATCATATACAGAGGTCAGGAGTATATTATATACAGAGGTCAGGAGTATATCATATACAGGGGTCAGGAGTATATCATATACAGAGGTCAGGAGTATATCATATACAGAGGTCAGGAGTATATCATATACAGGGGTCAGGAGTATATCATATACAGGGGTCAGGAGTATATCATATACAGAGGTCAGGAGTATATCATATACAGAGGTCAGGGTCTTCTACTGACATTAATTAGAGAGAAAAGTCTCTCCTGTACGGTTCTCTCCTTGACATATCGTAGAATGAAGCCGTATTGTTCTTTCAGTGTCATCATCCCGTGTTCTGTCCATTTCCACACCGACACCAACATCTCCTCCACCATCCCGCTGTATTTGTTGTCTCACCATGGGGCTGATTTACTATTGTCTGTGCGCTGCGCTGGTTCATGCCTTAATTAGTACTGAAGCCTTAATTAGGCGCATGAACCAGCGTAGCAGCCGGCGCATTGCAAGTAATATGTAAAGCCGCGCCGAACTCCCTATAGAAGTCTATGGGAGAAATCAAAAGTGTTCATATTAAAGGCTAATCTGCAAGTTTTGTCCTAAAAAGTGTTTGGGGACCTCAGTCCTGCCCCAGGGGACATGTATCAATGCTTTTTTTATTTTTTAAAAAGGACGTTTTTTTGGGAGCAGTGAAATTAATATTGCTTAAAGTGAAACAATAAAAGTGAAATATTCCTTTAAATTTCGTACCTAGGGGGGGGTGTAATGTCAGCATGTGAAATAGCGCAATTTTCCCGCACTTAGAACTGTCCCTGCACAAAATGACATTCTGAAGGAAAAAAAGGCATTTAAAATTCACACGCGGCTATAATGAATTGTCGGCTCTGACAATTCTGACAGGATTAATTCATAAAACCAAAAAAAAAAATGTATGGGGGTCCCCCCAAATTAAATTACAAGGCCATTCAGGTCTGGAATGGATATTAAGGGGAACCCCGCCGTAAAAAAAAAAAAAAGACGTGCGGTTCCCCGCAAATATCCTATACCAGGCCCTTCAGGTCTGGTGTGGATTTTAAGGGGAACTCCACCCCAAATTAAAAAAAAATGGCGTGGAGTCCCCCTAAAAATCCACACCAGACCCTTATCCGAGCACGTTAACCTGGCCGGCCGCAGAAAAGAGGGGGGGACAGAGTGTGGCCCCCCCCTCTCCTGAACCGCACCAGGCCACATGCCCTCAACATGGGGAGGATGTCCCCATGTTGATGGGGACAAGGGCCTCATCCCCACAACCCTTGCCCGGTGGTTGTGGGGGTCTGCGGGCGGGGAGCTTATCAGAATCTGGAAGACCCCTTTAACAAAGGGGACCCCCAGATCCTGGCCCCCCCTATGTGAAATGGTAATGGGGTACACTGTACCTCTACCATTTCATCCCCAAAAAAATGCAAAAGTGTTAAAAATGACAGTAGCCGGTTTTTGACAAATCTTTTAATAAAATCTTCTTTTCTTCTTTCCTTCGGGTTTCTTCCGCTGCTTCTTTCTTGGGTCTTCTCGTCCACATCTTGCCCGACGTCTTCTTCTATCTTCTCCGTCCGGCAGCCTTCTCGTCCACATCTTGCCCGGTGTCTTCTTCTCGGTCCGCCAGCCTTCTCGTCCACATCTTCTTTTTCTTCCCCGGACGCAGCGCTTGAATTTGAATTGCCCGCAGTGTGCCGCTCCTGGGACCCGCCCCCCTCTGACGCCACAAGTAAACTCCTTAGAAAGTCATGTGTGTCAGAGGGGGGCGGGGTCACAGACCGGCACACGGCGGGGGAATTCAATTTCAAGCGCGCCGTCCGGAGAAGAAGAAGCCGCCACACTATGCGCACGAGCTTCCAATTGAAGTTCCCGCCGTGTGACGCTCTGTGACCCCGCCCCCCTCTGACGCACATATGCCACACGTGGACTTTCATATGAGTTTACCTGAGGCGTCAGAGGGGGGCGGGTCCCAGGAGCGGGAACACGGCGGGATCTTCAATTTCAAGCGCAGCGCCCAGAAGATCAAGAAGATGCGGGACGAGAAGGTCGACGGACAGAGAAGAAGATGGGAGACGTCGGGCAAGATGTGGACGAGAAGACCCAAGAAAGAAGCAGAGGAAGAAACCCGAAGGAAAGAAGAAGAAGGAACCGCGGAAAGAAGATTTTATTAAAAGATTTGTCAAAAACCGGCTACTGTCATTTTTCACACTTTTGTCACTTTTTTTTGGGTGAAATGGTAGAGGTACAATGTACCCCATTACCATTTCACATAGGGGGGGCCGGGATCTGGGGGTCCCCTTTGTTAAAGGGGTCTTCCAGATTCTGATAAGCCCCTGCCCGCAGACCCCCACAAACACCGGGCAAGGGTTGTGGGGATGAGGCCCTTGTCCCCATCAACATGGGGACATCCTCCCCATGTTGAGGGCATGTGGCCTGGTACGGTTCAGGAGAGGGGGGGGGGCCGCACTCTGTCCCCCCCTCTTTTCTGCGGCCGGCCAGGTTAACGTGCTCGGATAAGGGTCTGGTGTGGATTTTTAGGGGGACTCCACGCCATTTTTTGTTTTTATTTGGGGTGGAGTTCCCCTTAAAATCCACACCAGACCTGAAGGGCCTGGTATGGATATTTGGGGGGACCCCACGCCATGTTTTTTGTTTTTACGGCGGGGTTCCCCTTAATATCCATTCCAGACCTGAAGGGCCTGGTAATTTAATTTGGGGGGACTCCCATACATTTTTTTAGTTTTAATGAGCAATGACTGTATTCTTTATAGCCATGAGTACTTTTAAATTACTTTTTTTTTCACTTCAGAAATGACATCTTGTACAGGGACAGTTCTAAGCACGGGAAACATGCGTGTACCCCCCCTCCCCCCTGTATGAAATTTAAAGGAATATTTCACTTTTATTATTTCACTTTAACCACTTCCATACCGCGCCTATTCTGGCACTTCTCTCCTTCATGTAAAAATTATATTTTGTTCCTGGGAAATTAGTCAGGACCCCCAAACATTATATATAATTTTTTAGCAGACACCCTAGGGAATAAAGTGGCGGTCATTTTTTATTTGATTTCCAACGGTATTTGCGCAATAATTTTTCTAACGCCTTTTTTTTGGCCCAAAAAAAAAACACGGTTCATGAATTAAAAAAAAAACACAGTAAAGTTAGCCCAATTTTTATGGATAATGTTAAAGATGATGTTACACCGAGTAAATAGATACCTAACCTGTCACGCTTTAATATTGTACACACTCATGGAATGGCGCCAAACTTCGGGACATAAAAATATCCATAGGCGATGCTTGTTTTTTTTTTTACAGGTGACCAGTTCAGAGTTACAGAGGAGGTCTAGGGCTAGAATTATTGCTCTCGCTCTAACGCACGCGTCAATACCTCACATGTGTGGTTTGAATGGTGTTTACATATGTGGGCGGGACTTACATGCATATTTGCTTCTGAGTGCGAGCTTCTAGTGACAGGGGCGTTATTTTATTTTTTTGTTTGTTTTTTTTACCTCATATTTTTATTCTTGCACTTTTTTGACACTTTTTTTGATTTTGGATCACTTTTCTTCCTATTACAAGGAATGTAAACATCCCTTGTAATAGGACTAGTGTGTGACAGGTCCTCTTTATGGAGAGAGGCGGGGTCAATAAGGCTGGAAAGCATGGTATTGAAAAAATAAATAAAAGATCTCATGCTTTCAGCTGCAATCATGTTCGTTCAGCACAGTGGTGTAGTGTATAGCACTTTGACCCAGCAGCAAAAGAGTCGTTGGTTCGAATCCCGCCCGTGACAGCATCTGCATGGAGTTTGCATGTTCTCCCTGTGCCTGCGTGGGTTTCCTCCCACAATATAAAAACACGCTGTAAATCGGTTCCGGTCTAAATAAGCCCTAATATGCAGTAGTATATTTAGGTTTTGTTCTGCCCTAGGCCTGACTACATATCTGCACCTCCTAATAGAAAAATGACCCACCCCTTCCTGTCAAGGTCACACCCTGTTTTTGTATGACCCGCCCAGGAATTTTCAGGGGACCCACACACTAGTTCTGGGGGGGGCACTGGATTCCCTTAACCACTTCCATACCAGGCACTTACGCACCTTCCCGCCCAAGCCAATTTTCAGCTTTCAACACTGTCGCACTTTGAATGGCAATTGCGCGGTCATACAACACTGTACCCAAACAAAATTGGCGTCCTTTTTCCCCCACAAATAGAGCTTTCTTTTGTTGTTATTTGATCACCTCAGCGATTTTTTTTTGCGCAACAACTAAAAAAAGACTGCAAATTTTGAAACAAAAAAACGTTTTTATTTTTTTAGGTTAATTTTTTTGTAAATAAGTTTTTCTCTTTCAATTACGGGCACTGATATGGCGGCACTGATGGGCACCGATGAGATGGCACTGATGGACATCGATGAGGTAGTACTGATGGGCACAGATGAGGTGGCATTGATTGGCGGCGCTGGTATGCGGCACTGATGGGCACTCATAGGCGGCACTGATGGGCACTCATGGGCGGCACTTATGGGTGGCACTGATGGATACTTATGGGCGGCACTTATGGGTGGCACTGATGGATACTTATGGGTGGCACAGGTGGGCACTGATAGGTGGGCACTGTGCATGGATGGGCACTGTGGGGTGGCACTGATGGACACTGTGGGGTGGCACTGATGGACACTGTGGGGTGGCACTGATTTTCCCAGGTTGCCAGTCAGTGCCCATTTGTGGGCACTGATTGGCATCTTTTTTCTTTTTTTTTAATGCTTTTTTTTTTTTTTTCAATATTTTTTTTTTTTGCACACCCTGGTGGTCCAGGGTGGGCATCCCTGGTGGTCCAGTGTGGTGATCCGAGGGGGGGCTGCGCTGATAAACAATCAGCGCGAACGCCCCCTGTCAGGAGAGCCGCCGATCGGCTCTCCTATACTCACGTCTGTCAGACGCGAGTGAGGAAGAGCCATCGATGGCTCTTCCTGTTTACATCGTGATCAGCCGTGATTGGACACGGCTGATCACGTGGTAAAGAGTCTCCGTCTCCGTGAGAGACTCTTTACCGAGATCGGAGATGCAGGGTGTCAGACTGACACCCCGCATCACCGATCGCCGCGCTGCGTGCCCCCACAGGCGCGCGCGGCATGAAATCCTGCAGGACGTCCTGTCAGGATTGTGTAACCACTTCCCGGACGTAAATCGGCCATAGGCTGGGCGGGAAGTGGTTCATTTGCATAGTTTTTCTCTCACTTCCTGTTTGGCTATGGGGCAGGAAGTGAAGGCAAATCTCCCCAATTGGACACAGATAATACAAAATAAACTGACAGGGCCTATAACCCTCCCTCACTCTATCCAAAATTAAAGAAAATAAAACTTGTTGATTATAGTTTCAGGGGCGGACTGACCATTGAGTCATTCGGGCACTGCCCGAGGGCCCCATGCCACTAGGGGGCCCCATCCGGGTTGCCAGGCTCAGTAAAACCAGGGACAGTATGTAAAAATCTGTGTTTTTTTTAGATCTGTCCCTGATATGTCCGAAAATGACATGCTTTTAATGTGAATATCCCAAGATTTTAGCTGCCCGCCTCTGCACTACCTCCTGGCGTGGTGGTCATCTGTAAGCCAGAGGGGCCCCATAATCTTCTATTGCCCGGGGGCCCCATGAGTTGTCAGTCCGCCCCTGGTTCTAGTTTAAGCACAAATTTCATAGAGTTTTATTGGGAGCCCTAAGAAAATATAACCATGCCAATAGGCCAGGATACAGCGTGGCTAATATGTATGAATGTGTGAGTTAGAGCACCCCACCCAATGTTAACTAAAAAATTATTAATTTGCAAATAAGTATTATCTGCTAATTTTTTTGGGGATGTCTGCACCCCTGATAGTGACAACATTTGTGAGGTGTCTTCACCCTTTCTAATTCATTCACTTCCTGTCACATAGCCAAACAGGAAGTGAGGGTAAAACCTTACTAATATCTTTTCTTGGGGACACAGAGATCAATCTAAATAGTTTCCCATTATGTAAATTGCACTCTAGCATTTTGCTGTGTACACCCCAAATTATTAGGGATCTTGGACTTTGGGGTCCATTTACTAAAGGCAAATCCACTCCTACAAGTGCAAAGCAAGGAAGAAAACAAAACAACTTTGCTTCTACAGGATTGGATGTTAAAACCATCAGTGCTTCCTCTCAGATTTTCAGCAACTATGCTTGTACTGCAGAGTGGCTTTGCCTTTACTAAACCCCAAACTAAATAATCATTTGGGGCAGGGATCCTCAAACTACGGCCCTCCAGCTGTTGTAGAACTACACATCCCATGAGGCCTTGTAATGCACTGACATTCACAGACATGACTAGGCATGATGGGAATTGTAGTTCCTGAACAACTGGAGGGCCGTAGTTTGAAGACCCATGATTTGGGGTGTACACAGCAGTGCTGGAGTGCAATTTGCTTAATGGGGACACTAGTTAGATTGACCTGTGTCCCCAAGAAATGACACTGGTAGGGTTTTAACCTCACTTCCTGTTCAGCTGTGTGACAGGAAGTGAAGCCAATTTTAAGAAAAAGGGACACAAAGCTCAACACAAAAAAAAAAAACACAAAGCAGGGGTTCTAACACTCACTTGGCTTCCCTGAAACACCCACAATTTGAATAGGATTGCCTTGCGCTAGATTTAAGCACAGTGCTGTAAATCAGCACGTCAAGCCTGTCCACCAATAGCAAACCCCCCCCCCCCACAGGCCATGTTTGCAGGTTTTCCTTCATCTTGCACATGTGCTTTAAAATACAGTCTGGACAGCAATTCTTGATAAGAGAAATCCCCAAACATGTCCTGTCGGGGGTACTTGAGGGCTGAGGACCACTGCAGAAAAAATAAAATAATTACCAGTTTTGTCTTTAAAGTCATGGAGAATAAACATGGCAAACATTTCATGATTACACACCAGGAAAGAAGCTTAGACAAAAATCACACATAATTTGTTAGGCCCAAACCGATTTCAGCTGCAGCTGTCAACATATGTAGCATGAAAAAGTAACAAAAGACAAACTTAACAATTTGAAAGTAATTTTTATTGGTCAACAAAACAAGGAAAGCAAAAAAAGACAAACAAACACAAACAAAAATACATTTCAAAATTCTAAATAACCATAGCTTCACACATTTTTCATAAAATAAGGCCACATAGACAAATACATCAAAGTGAACATCATTTAAAAATAAACCAAAACCATTGGCAAAATAAAACAAAACCCATGCAACAAACCACATTTGTGTTTAGCAACAGCATTTCTGCCAGCCTGCCCCTTCTGAGGGCAGCTGAGGACTGATCGATCCAAGCTTTTTATAACAGTGCTAGTAATGAAGCAATTGAAATCACATGAACAAATTGCAGTCTCTAGTTTGGGTGAGCTTGTAATTGGGCACACCTGCAATTAACCCAAACCACGCTCTATGAGCATCCAAGGAGTGTTTTTCACCTTTTAAAAAGAAAGGATATTTTTTTTCTAAGTGTTTGAGCATGCTCAGTTCATCACACATGTAGGAACCAAGCTGCAATGGAATGAGAGCTTTTTTTTTTTTTGTTTCCCCTGATCTGATGCTTTCCAGCCTGAAGGGGAGGTGTTAAAGACAGAAGTAAACACGCACATTTAATAATCTATTTGTGGGAAAAAAAAGGTTGCCAATTTTGTTTGGGAGCCACTTCGCACGACTGCGCAATTGTCAGTTAAAGCGACGCCGTGCCGAATCACAAAAACTTGCCCAGTCATTGACCAGAAATATGGTCCGGGCTCAAGTGGTTAAAAATTAACAAAACACAAAAGTGAGCCCAATTTTTGGGGATAATGTGAAAGATTATGTTACACTGAGTAAATAGATACCTTACATGTCACGCTTTACTATTGGAAACACTCCTGCAATGGGGCCAAAATGAATTCCGTGAATATCCCCATAGGCGACCTTTTTCTTTTTTTTCCAGGTTACCAGTTTATAGTTACAAAGAAGGTCTAGTGGTAAAAGTATTGCTCTCGCTCTAACGCACGCGTCAATACCTCACATGTGTGGTTTGAACGATGTTTATATATGTGGGCGGGACTTGCGTAAGTCCCGCCCACATATGTAAAAATGATTTTTACTTTTTGCTATAATAAATATCCCCAAAAATATATATTCTAAAAACTAAAAAACCCCTCAGTTTAGGCCGATACGTATTCTACATCTTTTTGGTTCCAAAAAATCGCAAATAGCGTTTAGTGTTTGGTTTTTGCAAAAGTTATAGCGTCTACAAATTTTTTTTTTTGTTTGTTTTAACTAGTTATTGGGGCGATCAGCGATTTTTATCGGTACTGCGACATTATGGCGGACACATCGAACACTTTTTTGGAACCATTGGCATTTTTCTAGCGATCAGTGCTGTAAAAATGCATTGCTTACTCTAAAAATGCCACTGGCAGGGAAGGGGTTAACACTAGGTGCGAGGAAGGGGTTAAATATGTTCCCTGGGTGTGTTCTAACTGTAGGGGGGGGGTGGGACTGACATGTGTAAATGACAGATCGCTGTTCATGAAGGGGAACTCCAGACCCCCAAAAAAAAAATAAGGTGGGTTCCCTCCAGGTGCATACCAGGCTCTTAGGCTTGGTCTGGAACATAAGGGGTTAAACCCGCGCAAAAAAAAATAGCGTGGGGTCCCCCCCAAGATCCAAACCAAGCCCTTATCCCAGGCACGCAGTCTGGTCAGACAGGAATGGGGATGGGGACGAGCAAGCGCCCCCTCCCTCCTGAGCCATACCAGACCACATGCCCTCAACATGGGGGAGTGTGTGCTGTGGGGGAGGGGGGCACTGCCCCCCCACCCCAAAGCACTCTTGTCCCCATGTCGATAGGGACAAGAGCCTCTTCCCGACAACCCTGGCCGTTGGTTGTCGGGGTATGCGGGCGGAGGGCTTATCAGAATCTGAGAGACCCCTTTAATAAAGGGGTCCCCAGATTCCGGCCCCCCACCCTATGTGAATGAGTATGGGGTACATTGTACCCCTACCCATTCACCTGGGGAAAAAAATGGAAAAAAATAATACACCACACACATTTAAAAATTAATTTATTAGTCAGCCGGGGGTCTTCTGCCGGGGCCCCCCACCACCACCCCATTAGGCCCCGGGCTTCACCATCTTCTGCCGGAACCCCCTTCACCAGTGAGGCTCCTGCCTTTGGGGGAGGGTCCCGGGCTACTACGACGGTTTCTGCGGGGGGTGCACTGGCACCCCACCCCCGTCTTCAGCGACGTAATTCACCGGGACCCCCTTCACCAGGGAGGCTCCTGCCTTTGGGGGAGGGTCCCGGGCTTCCACAACGGTTTCTGCGGGGGGGGGGTGCACTGGCACCCCACCCCCGTCTTCAGCGACGTAATTCACCGGGACCCCCTTCACCAGGGAGGCTCCTGCCTTTGGGGGAGGGTCCCGGGCTTCCACGACGGTTTCTGCGGGGGGGGGTGCACTGGCACCCCACCCCCGTCTTCAGCGACGTAATTCACCGGGACCCCCTTCACCAGGGAGGCTCCTGCCTTTGGGGGAGGGTCCCGGGCTTCCACGACGGTTTCTGCGGGGGGGGGTGCACTGGCACCCCCCCGTCTTCAGCGACGTAATTCACCGGGACCCCCTTCACCAGGGAGGCTCCTGCCTTTGGGGGAGGGTCCCGGGCTTGTACGGTGTCTTCCGCCGGGGGGCGACACCCGCGGGCTTCTGCGATGCCTTCCGCTTCTGCCTGTCTCCTCCGCGGAGCCCAGGGCTTGTCTCCGCTGTCTTCTCCCTTCTCTTCCATTCGATGTTGACACGACGAGGTCCGGCGCTGGAATGCCGTCTGAGCAGCGGGCATGGACTTATATAGGGCAATGCCACCATGTGACCTCAACCCATGTGACATCACATTCCCATCATGCCCAGGGAATGTGATGTCACATGGGTTGAGGTCACATGGTGGCATTACCCTATATAAGTCCATGCCCGTCGCTGACACGGCATGTCAGCGCGGAACCTCGTTGTGTCAACATCCAATGGAAGAGAAGGAAGAAGACAGCGGAGACAAGCCCTGGGCTCCCGGAGGAGACAGGCAGAAGAAGGAAGAGAGAAGAAAGAAGACGGAAGAAAGCCCTGGCTCCGCGGGGGAGCCAGGCAGAAGAGGGAGCAGAGAAAAGACCGGGGAGTTGGCGCACCCCCGGCAGAAGACCAGGAAGACCGGAACCCTGGCGGAAGGCACCGGAAAGACCGGGGGATAGGCGCCATCCCCCGGCAGAAGACCCCGAAGTCCGGATGCCCCTCCCTAATGAAAAAGAGCTTAAATGGGGTGGGGGCATCCGGCGGAAGGCTCCGGAGAGGACCGAGGGATGGCGCCCTCCCCCGGCAGAAATCACCGAAGCCCAGGGTCCCGGCAGAAAATCGGGAGAGAAGAAACCCCCCCTTGTAAGAGAGCTAAAGAAGAAAGGGGGGGCTCCGGAGCAGATTAATAAAATATTTTATTCTGTGTGGTGTTTTATTTAACTTTACATTTCCCCCATGTGAATGGGTAGAGGTACGATGTACCCCATACTCATTCACATAGGGTGGGGGGCCGGCATCTGGGGGCCCCCTTATTAAAGGGAGCTCGCAGATTCCGATTAGCCCCGCCCGCATACCCCGACAACCAATGGCAAGGGTTGTCGGGAAGAGGCTCTTGTCCCTATCGACATGGGGGCAAGAGTGCTGTGGGGTGGGGGGGCAGTGCCCCCCTCCCCCACAGCACACACTCCCCCATGTTGAGGGCATGCGGTCTGGTACGGCTCAGGAGGGGGGGGCGCTCGCTCGTCCCCGCCCCCATTCCTGTCCGGGCCAGACTGCATGCTTGGGATGAGGGCTTGGTTTGGATCTGGGGGGGACCCCCGCGCCAAATCGGCGCGGGTTTAACCCCTCACGTTCCGGACCAAGCCTAAGAGCCTAATGTAGCCCTGGAGGGGGACCCGCGCCGATTTCAAGTTTGAAATTTGGCGCGGAGTTCCCCTTCAGGGCTGAAAACAGCTTGGAGATTCCCGTGCGCCGCGTCACGCAGCGCATTCACGGGTACGCCGCTTGGTATTTACCAAGATTTTCACGGCGTACTGACAAGGCGCACGGGAATCCCTGACTTTTCTCTCTGCGCATGCCCAGTATGCAAATGAACCTCCCGAGGTTCAGGCGCACTGTGCAAGCGTACGGGGATCTGTTTTCAAAAAACACTTTCCCTTTCAATTCGGCCCGCCAAACACTTCAAAACACATCACTTCACTTCCCCTGCATCCCCCCACCTCCCCCCCTAATAAACTCCCGCCCGAACCCCCGCAATTTACAGTTTAATGTGCCGTGCGCCAGGTCTGTACTGGTGCACAATGCACCCTCTCCTGGGCGCACGAAGCACATTAGTAACTAGGGAAATACACTGCACTAGCAGCGTATTTCTTTAGTAAATGACCAAACGGCTGCTACTCCTGCTTTTACTCCATGAGTCATGGAGTAAAGGCTTGGTAAATCAGCCCCAAGATCATAAAGAAATCTTCAAAGCCAAGAAACATCATTTTTCTATGACGATTAACAGCGCCATGAACCGCCCCCGAGAACTCTTCAAGATGGTCACCCAGACCATGAATCCGGGATGTCTTGAAGTCCCCAATTCAGACACCCAAGAGTTCTGTAATGAACTATCGGATTTCTTCATCGACAAAATCGAAAGAATCCGGGTAAGTATTCTGCAAAACAATACCCCCCTCAACCCCACCGTCAATCAACCACAAAACGCCCACAGAAACGCTCTACAATCAACAAAGTTCACTCTGGAACCGATCTCCATCGATACCACAAAAAATATCATTGGTGCTTTGCGGAACAGCACATCGCCCAATGATATCATCCCCACCAAACTGCTGAAGGAATGTGCCGACAACCTGGCACCACCCATCACACAGCTTATAAACCAGTCATTTAAGGAAGGCACAGTGCCATCCCTGTTGAAAGAGGGCACAATCCAGCCCATCTTGAAAAAACCTAACCTGGATCCCAAGGACCCAACTCACCGCCGTCCCATAACAGGCCTAAATGTTCTCTCCAAGATAATGGAGAAAGTAGTGGTACAACAGCTGCAACAGCATCTAGATACCCACAATCTACTGGATCCATTACAATCAGGCTTCCGTCCCGGACACGGGACAGAAACGGCCTTACTCAAAATATGGGACGATGCCCTCGAGGCCGCAGACGAAGGAGAATCTTGTCTCCTGGTTCTGCTGGACCTAAGTGCAGCCTTTGACACGGTAGACCACAAACTGTTACTGATGCGACTAGCCAAGGTAGCAGAAGTCGCAGAAGGTGATTTACCATGTTTTTCTTCCTTTCTTGAAAACCGATCACAAACAGTTAAATTGGGTTCTTTCACGTCGGAAAAGCGCACGGTGTCATGTGGAGTCCCCCAAGGATCCCCCCTGTCACCGGTGCTTTTCAACATCTATCTTCGCCCTCTCTTTGATATTATCAGTAGCCAAGAACTACTCTATCACTCTTATGCAGACGATACGCAACTGTATTTTCGCATCTGCAACAAAAAGGATCATCATCCCAGCTTAGAGAAATGTCTCTCTTTGATAGAAAACTGGATGACTAAGAGTTATCTTAAACTCAACAGTTCAAAAACAGAACTCCTTATGTTTCACGCCAGCCGAAAGAGTCAACTGGCAACAACCTGGACACCGCCGCCCATTCTGGGCCAAATCATCACCCCTAGCTCCAAAGTCAAAAGTCTCTGGGTCATCTTCGACACCTTCATGACAATGGACGCACAAATAGGGTCAGTAGTCAGCGGAGCGCACCATCTGTTGCGCCTACTACGCAGACTTATTCCATTTATCCCCAAAGAAGACGTAGCAGACGTGGTGGGAACAATCGTGAATTCCAGACTGGACTATGCTAACGCCCTGTACCTCGGACTCCCAAAGTACCAAATCTCCCGTCTGCAAGTCGTTCAGAATACGGCCGCCAGACTGGTGACTGGGAAAAAAAATGGGAATCAATCTCACCTTTGTTGAGAACCCTTCACTGGCTGCCAGTAAAAGACAGAATTGCATTTAAAGCACTCTGCCTGACACATAAGTGCATCCATGGGAAGGCTCCGCAATATCTTTGCGACAAGATAGAACCTCACAATTCGAATCGCGTTCTGCGATCCACCGACCAAAATCTGGTCAGGGTACCAAAAACCAAATGAGAAAGAAGGTTTGCTTTTCAGGGTCCTAGACTATGGAACGCTTTACCAACCAGCATTCGATTGGAGGAAAACCACCTGACTTTCAGAAGACAGATCAAAACTCTGCTCTTTTGATGTCATGAGACACGAACAACTAGCTCCCAGAAGCGATTCAGTTCGCATGCGCCGCGCTTTATAAGTTATTCATTCATTCATTCACATTCATTCAACTAATTTTTTAAATTTAAAAAAAGAGGAAGATTTGGCTTCTATAAATGTACCACATCAATTACTGTATTTATTGGCGTATAACACTCACTTTCTTACCCTGAAAACTGTGCCTGCGTGTTATACGTAGGGGGTTAAGTTAGGGTGCGTTTTATACCCCTGTGCATGTTATTCGCCAATTAATATATATATATATATATATATATATATATATATATATATATATATATATATAATTTCAAAAAGAACCTTGTATGTCAGACTTTATTGGTACGAAAAAGTCCAAACATAAAAATTACATAAAATATAAATCTTTCTTACAAATATTAAAATGATTTGTTAAAACCACATGGGAACAAATCCATCAAACATTAGGCCATATATATTCATAATGACTCATTTAGCTTTGCTGAATTGTCCAAGAGGTCGACGCGTTTCACATCAATAAACTTCCTCAGGACCTTTTATGCCTTGGCAGCAAAAACAAAAAACTAAAAAACATACAGAATATAAATACATAGCAAACTAATAATTTTATAACATTGTAAATGATCATCTGTGCCACTTACACAATGCTTGGGGGACATAGCAAGGAGACAGTGATAAATGGTGGGTTTAAAGTAGCTTACACAGTCAGCTGGTCATTATAAAGATTAGCGGGATAATAGACATGTGCATGAAAAAAAGGTAAGTAAAAAAACATTTTCTTTTACTTGTACAAAATTAAAGTTACACCCAAACACAAAAAAAAAAAAAATATTTGATGCACCCCCACATATACAAATGTAAACTCATACACTGGGACGCCTACACCTGAAAACATTGATTGCAATACACATGTTACATATCGCCGCACACACACCGGAATGAAAACGATAATTCTATCACCAGACCTCCTCCATAACACTAAACTGAGGACCTATAGGGGGCTTTTAAAGCATCGCCTACAGAAAATATTGGATACTGAAGTCTGTCACCATTTCACAGGCGCACACAAATTTATGGTTTGACATGTTGGGTATCTATTTCCACGGTGCAACCTCAGCTTTTATATTCTACAAAATATTGGGTAATTTATTGTGTTTTTGGGTCCCCTAAAATTAACTTTAGTGTGTTTTTTATTGCTATTTTGCATTTGCTAGACTGTTGCAGTAATATTGTGTGACATAAATTGTCCACAATTGTATTCTTTAGGGTGTCTGCTTTCAGAAAATATATAATATTTGGGGGTTTTATATAATCTTCAGGCCTAAAATAATTTTTTAAATGTGTGCAAAAAGGAAACCTAAGACAGCTCTGGCAGTGAAAGGGTTAAAGGAAACGCTCACCTTCGGGAAGATGTTACATGTTCCTGCAGCGGCTCAGCGATCCGAGTCCTCTGTGTGACAGCAGTGCGGGGAAAAGTTCCCGTACCGGCTGTTGTAAGGCGAATGTTCTTCTATAAGACCACCCAGGTAGGTTGTTAGGTTCAAATGACGGAACAGAGATTTCAGTTGCCCACGGGCCCTGGAGACATCAATTGACACAAGGAAGCGAGCATGTATTGTGACAAATGACATCTGGCTTTTACTGAGAGTTTGTTCATATTTATACAGATTCAGAATCACCTTTGTCATTCTTACAATGCATACGTGTGGTTTTTCAAAAATACATTTAAGTCAATCATTTACTCAGCTGTTACCCAAGTTCATTTAACGTATGGATATGACCTGGAAAACCTCTGGTTTATGAGTTTACATAAGCGCTATAGCAGTATACCTTATCTTAAACAAACATGAGCCGAAGCAAAGTTCATAGATTACAGAACTAGAGAAAAGATTTCTACACATGACATACATTTCTTAAAGTAGGGGAAAAGGTTTCCTCACATCAGCAATTTGTGACATTTATGTAACTTGTAATTTTTTATTAGGCAATGACATCGGCACCCTGAAATTACAATGGGGGTTATAATGCTATATTTATTACAATTCCTCTCTTTGAGACACAATATGTCTCACAATTAGATAATATTTCTTCTATCATAATACATACTTAGATAAATCCTATTCGCCGCAGCAGGATCAGGGGTTCGGGATGCCTTGGCAATTATGCACATTATAAGCTTATAACACGCATATAGGAACAAAACAAAAAGAATAATCATAATGATGGTTATGGCAGCACCTTTTAACCATGTCAGTATTCCTACTCCAGAATTTAGGTTTGCAAAAGGATCCCATGTTTTGGCAATATTTCTAGCGTCATCTTGTAATTTGATATATATATCTCAACATTATCAGTACCCTATTTCGGGGTCACTACCATATCTTCTCTACCTAGTATGACACCAAAGGGTCCACAGTGCTACTTCACATCTATGTGGAGCAAAGATCTTCTTAAGGTGTATGTGGATACATATCTTTTACTCATTCATATCACCCATCTTGGCATCATACAAATCTGCTAATCTGACAATCTGATAACACTCTATCTCTTCCCTGGGGTGATCTTCCTCAGTTCTAATTGCCATTGTAGTACTAATTGTATTTTAACAATAATAGAACATTTGTGATATTTAAAGGTACAGCCATGAGAGGAATACTAACGCTGGAGGGGTATAATTTACTACATATCCAACATTTTTCATATCCTGATTTCTGTGCATAGGCATATTTAAACTTCAATAATAACATTTTATCTGTAAAACTTTCTGAGTTTTCATTTCTCTTGTGTCTGTCATGTGTATTATTCATATCATTCTGTTGTGGACTGTTAGAAGCTCCACAAATGCTCTTTATGTGTCCCAAATCTTCAGGATGATAAATACAGTTAGTTGTCAGCCAAATTGGCAGGAACACGATCAGGGCAGCCCAGAATAAGAGGCACAAGACTTTCCCAGAAGTCTGTGGTGAAATAAGCGACCTTCTTCACACGACTGGCATGGATCCAAGCCTGTTGTCCCTCTACCAGAATAGCTGTGCGGGTAACCGCGATCACTGTAGTCTGAGGTCCAAATGATACTCTTCCTTCTTGGTACGCTTCAGTTGCTGGACCACTACGACATCTCTCATTTGAAAGTGATGAGTTGGTTTCTGTGAAGAAAAAGGAGAGGTGCGAGCAACATTCCTTTTAACTTGATCTAAAGTTTCAATAAGTTTTTTTACATATTCTTCCTGAATAAGATCTAGGTCCCCTCTTTCTAACATAAGTGGCTGTCTGGCCCATGGGGTGGGGAATGGTCTACCCATTAAGACTTCAAAAGGAGAGTATCCTGTCTTTTTAGAGGGTGTCATTCTTACCTCGGCTAGTACAGCTGGTAGGACCTTCTTCTAATTTGCATACGTACCTCCAGTTGCCTTCCTGATCCCATCTTCAAGGGTTCTGTTCATCCTTTACACTATACCTGAGCTCTGGGGATGGTACGGAATATGAAACTTCCATTCTATTTTCAGTGTCTTTACTAGATCTTGACAAACTTTGGCCACAAATGCAGGGCCATTGTCTGAGTTGATCTGAAATGGGCATCCCCATCTGGGAATGATTTCCTGTGTGAGAATTTTTACTACTGTTTGTGCATCTTCCTTTGTTGTTACAAACACTTCTATCCATCTTGAGAGCAAATATTCCTGTCTTTTACCTAGTTTGGGCATGTGTGTAAAATCAATTTGTAAATGAGTGAATGGTGTAGATGGATATATCAGATGTTCATGTTTTGCCTTGTGAGGGTTCCTGGGATTATTCCGAATGCATATGATGCATCTGGAAACATATGGCTTAACGAGAGAGGGAAGACCTTGAATGTAAAAATCCCTATCCAAAAGTTCACATGTGACATTCCAACCTCTGTGACCTATGCCATGGTATTGTGAAATAAAAATGGGTTCACTGGCTAAAGGGATAAATGGTCTGCCCTCTTGGCAGACAAGGCCAGTTTCTGGGCTTGTCTGGACACCTATTTTGTTCCATTGCTGGATGTCTTGGTCTGTGGCATATGCTTGGAGGTCATGCAATGTTTGATCTAGTAGTGGGATTTCAGGTGAAAGCAATGGCATTTGGATGTCTGCTGGCTGTGTGGATGCTGCTTCTCTTGCTGCTTTGTCAGCTAAGGCATTGCCTTTGGCTATGTCATTTTGTTGCACTGTATGTGCCCTACAGTGTAGTACAGCTATGGACCTTGGCAACTGTATGGCTTCTAATAGATTTGTGACAAGTGTGGAATGTGAAATTGATTTACCATCCGCTGCTATGTAGCCCCTCCTTTCCCATATGACCCCAAAATCGTGCGTCACGCCATGTGCGTATTTTTAGTCAGTGTAAATGTTTACATCTTGCCCTTCAAAAAGCTGACAAGCTCTGGTAAGCACAATTAGGAACTGGAAAGGAACTGGATTTGCTTCTAGGATTTTATCAGGTAATTGTACAACAGCATACCCAGCATGGTATGTGTTGTCATTCGGCCTGAAACAGGAACCATCCACAAAGACATTCTGTGCATCTGGAAGAGCCACAGAAGACATGTCTGGCCTTGGGGATGTATCCTGATGTATGAGATCTATACATTTGTGTTGTGGGACAACCTCATCCTGTTCTCCTTTTAACCCTAACAAAGCATTCAGAATTGGGGCGGGGCCAGAAGTAGGAGAGGTGTACTTTATTTCAAGCTGTGGGTTGGACAAAAGAATAACCTCATACCCACTCAGCCGTTGGGCTGACATGTGTTGGGTATGGATATTCTTTAGTAAAATTGATACATTATGTGTAGTATACAGGGTGGTGGGATGACCCAGAGTGAATGATGTAGCCATTTCCACCACCATCGCACAGGATACTAGAGCTCTGAGACACGCCGGCATGCCCTGTACTGGCATAGGCACAACTTTTGAAAAAAAATGCAATAGGGCACAGTTTGCCCCCATGCTCCTGTGCCAGGACCCCCGCCATAGTTTTACAGTTGTCCCTTGCAAACAAGTGAAACATTTTTCCATATTCAGGTAGTCCGAGTCCAGGAGCCGTGACCATTGCAGTTTTAAGATACAAAAAAGCATTTTACATTTCATCATTCCATTTTACACAATGTGGCATGTCAGTACCTGTGGCTTGCCTCAGGAGATTATCATAGTAGGAACAATCAGGAATCCATTGGCGGCAGTAACCAATCATACCAAGAAAGGATAGCATGTCCTTCTTAGTGAGTGGGCGGGGGCAGACCCATGAGAGCCGCAGCTCTCTTGTGACTGATTTTCCCTTCTCCTTTGGAGAGTACAAAACCAAGGTATTCAACAGTTTCCTGACACCATTGTAGCTTTTTCTTAGAAACCTTGTGACCATTGTCTGCTAACCAATGTAACAGATCTAAACCATCATTTTTACATGCTTCCCGGCTCGGACTGGACAGTAATAAGTCATCAACATATTGGAGTAGGACGGAACCATGGCGGGGTGTCCAAGACCGCAGGGTTGCTTGGAGGGCCACTGTGTATACTACAGGGGAGTCTACATAACCCTGGGGCATTCTACACCAGGACATTTGGCAATTTTTTAAATTAAATGCAAAAATAGGCTGTGTCTCCTCACAGCCTATTTTTGTTTTTTTAGAAACACTAAAGAATGCATTACAAAGGTCAATGACCGAAAAATACTCTGCATCGGATGGTATGGAGGTTAGGAGTGATGACACATCAAGCACTATGGGTGCAATGGGCACCACCAGGTTGTTTATAGGTCTTGTACAAACCTGTAAGAGCCGTCTGGCTTTTTTATTGGGTTGATGGGGGTGTTGTAGGGTGACAGTGTCTCTTTAAGAATTCCTTGTTGCAGGAACCTCTCTACCATTGGGGCAATTCCTTCCTCTTTTTCTTTTGAAATGGGGTATTGTTTGTGATAAACCGGCTGTGCCCATGATTTCATAGCTGCCTTGTATGGGGTACAGGAAATAAGACCTACATCCAAGGAGCTTTTGGACCATACCGGATCATCTGGTGGAGGGAGATCACTATCCTCAATGTAATATATTACTTTGGAGTGTATGAAAACCCCTCCGTCAGTGGTCATTTTCAGTGTTATACCCAACCTTCCCATCAAATCTCTACCCAAGAGATTCACAGGACAGTTTGGTATAATCCTGAAACAATGGTGCAAGACTGTTGCACCTCCCCTTTCAACATCACTTACTGGCAAAGGCGGTGTTTTGTATATTTTGGTAAGTATCCCATTAATTCCCATAGAAGGTTCAGCAATTTTAGTCTCACCTCTGTAGTAGTCCTCACTGATGCTGCTCTGAGTTGCTCCTGAATCAGGGAGGAAGGGGACCGGCTTATATTTAACATATAGGGTCACAATTGGTTGCTCGTTGTAAGAGTGTGAGATCAAGGGAAATGCTGGGATACTACCTTCCGGGCAGCTTCATTTCAGCTGTTGCTGATTCCATTGTATAGGTAATCGGGGACCCTGTTGCTTTGGGGCAACTTGATTTTGTTGCCTATATTGGGGTCCCTGTGTATGCATTTGATCTTGATTATTTGAGTTGTTACATTCATAGGGACATTGATTTCTCCAGTGCCCCTCCAGGCCACAGTTAAAACAATATGTGCAGGACTGTTGGGGTGGTCTAGAAAAATCACGCCCTCTCCCTCTTATTCTTCCTCTGCCTCTATTTCCACTACCCCATTGTCCTCCATTATTTTGGGGAGGCTGGGTTTGCACTCCACCTTGATAATGGGTACTCACTGCTTTCTCTCTTATTACATCAAAACATCCTGCTGCTTCTTTCTGCATTAAAGTTTCCTGAAATTGGTCAATCGTCTTTGTGGTCCATTCAGATATCATCTGTTTGACCAACAAGGCGAACTGGGGCTTTAGATTATTCATATAGGTTTGAATAAACAAAGCTCCCACATCAGCCGTTTTAGCTAATCCAGCTTCTGTTGTCCAATTGTCATGAAATCTTTTCCAGAACTCAACTACAGTTTCTTCTGACTTTTGTTTGCATGCTATGGCAGTAGGAAGGGAACTTTTATTTTTAAATACATTCATAATTTCAGCCTCTAATTCTGTCCACATGGTATTAATACCTGCTACTGTGTTTAACCCATATGCTCCCGCATTTCCAGTGTCAATAGTGTTTATGCTTGGAACATTTGCCCAGCTCCAGGAACTGGTGTGTCCTATAATGCCATCAATGATAAGGTGCATGTCTTCCTGTGTGTAATTTCTCCCCTTACATGCCTCCTGAAGAGGCGGTGGGTTTGGGGCAATGTTTCACTATCCTATCTATGTCTTCAATGTCAATTACTTTTTTTTAAATTTCATTTCCAATCGTCATGAAAGGCAATGAAAGGTCAGTGTTATTATATACCGCTCCACTCTTTGTTTTAGGGGGGCTAAATGTTTTACTTGTTTCAGCGTCTTCCTGTTCTTCCTCCTGCTCTTGGCCAGGTGGTGAAACTACCCCTCCTATAGCTCCCTGATCTTCTTCTGGTTCAGCTACCTCGACTCTGACTTCCTGTCTGTGCCTCTGTAGGTGCTGTCTATCTTGTTGTGAAACGGGAGGGAGAGTGGGGGGGGCAGTTGTTGTGGTTGTAGAGCAGGTGGGGCCTGCTGTTGTGGAGCAGGCGGGGCTTGCTGTTGTGGTTGTAGAGCTGGGGGGCCTGCTGTTGTGGTTGTAGAACTGGGGGGGCCTGCTGTTGTGGCTGTAAAACTGGGGGGGCCTGCTGTTGTCTGATTGCATGATGTCCAGCCAGAAGATCAATATCTTCCTTTGTTAAACTCAGATAGACATGTACATATGAGGGTGGAGGGTGACTGACTATTGTCAGGGGTGGGGTTCTTTTATTAGCTTCTTCTCTATGTTTTTGATCATAATCTTCCTTACTTAAACATTTGGTGGGCTTTTTCTGTTTCATATTTTCCCTTGGGAACCAATATGGGGCCATATTTTAACCAATTCTCTGCTCCCTTTTCCATATAATCCATATCCCATTTGAGGGTCCCCGGGGTACCAAGGGAAAGCTCTCTTATCTCCTAAACACAATCCTTTGACCATATCTATGTGGAATTCTGTATTGCTACCTTTGTGTGGAAAGGGGTCTACACTGTGTAAGGCTGTGGTCCATCGTGCTAAATTTGAAACCCATGGGTCTATAAGTTCATAATTAGTACCACAAATTCTAGCTACAAAATCCTTACATATTTTCCCTGGGTTGGGTGGAGGGGGAGGACCTTCTTTACCTTGTTTCTGACCCATATTGAAAGTGGGAGATGACTGACTTACCACACAGTCTTCTGATCCACACAACAAATAATACTTATACTTCTAATAATACTTATACTTCTATGCGATAGAAAGAAAAAGCAAAGGTTTTTAGGCTGTTGGAATCTCCTTCCTCATTAACCACTTATTTTTCCTTCCCTAAATGAATGTCTATGCAGTACTGCTTATCTTTTGTGGGGTTACCAAAACCCTACTATGGGTTTACCCCAAACCCTTCTATGTGGATTTACCAAAAACCCTACTATTAACCTCCTGGCGTGGTTCTTATCCCCTACTAATTTTATGGTTCTAAAAAAGCTTTAATCAGAGCTGAGGCAAGAATTTAGTCAATAAAGACAAAAAAAAGACTCTTACCTCAGTTGATTTCAGCTCTTATCTCGGACAAAGCCCCCATCTGTAAGGCGAATGTTCTTCTATAAGACCACCCAGGTAGGTTGTTAGGTTCAAATGACGGAACAGAGATTTCAGTTGCCCACGGGCCCCGGAGACATCAATTGACACAAGGAAGCGAGCATGTATTGTGACAAATGACATCTGGCTTTTAATCAGAGTTTGTTCATATTTATACAGATTCAGAATCACCTTTGTCATTCTTACAATGCATACATGTGGTTTTTCAAAAATACATTTAGGTCAATCATTTACTCAGCTGTTACATAAGTTCATTTAACGTATGTATATGACCTGGAAAACCTCTGGTTTATGAGTTTACATAAGCACTATAGCAGTATGCCTTATCTTAAACAAACATGAGCCGAAGCAAAGTCCATAGATTACAGAACTAGAGAAAAAAAGATTTCTACACATGACATACATTTCTTAAACTAGGCCAAAAGGTTTCTTCACATCAGCAATTTGTGACATTTATGTAACTTGTAATTTTTCATTAGGCAATGACATCGGCACCCTGAAATTACAATGGGGGGTTATAATGCTATATTTATTTCAGCGTTTAGAAGGGAGGAGCCCTATCTGTGATGTCAGGCGAAGCGCCGTGGGTCTAGATCGGCCGTGAATGAGCTGGTGATTTGATACTTGCTGTTTTTATTGTTATTTCTTGTAAATGTAACTTTTTAGGGGACTCTAGCTATGACTAAGCACTAGTTTCAGTGCGAAACGCGTCAGCAGTCGGGTTTTATTTTACTGTGACTTGTAGTGCTGTCCTTCTTTTAATAAAGGCGACAATTTGTTCAGAGTACGGCTGTCTAGAGACAATTTTTGTTCCTGTGTAACTTTTTAGGGGTGGGCTTTTATAATAAATTCAGAAGCAGAGAGCACTATGGTACTTGTGTTTTTTCTTTCATGTCCTTCCCCCCGGGATATAGAAGTGGAATTGATTATTAATAAGTGAATGGAGGAAGGTGGTGTTTGGAGACAATTTATACGTTGAGTCCCCACACAGAGGTGCAGTCTGGAGACTGTAGGAATTACTACCATTGGTAAAGTGGACGGATCGTGATCGGACACGAGGAGTGATCTGTCTATGAGTTTTATACTCACCCTTGAGGTGAGCATGCATTTTAGCAGGTGGGGGTGCGCACTGAATATTGGATCCATTTAAATAGGATTTTTCACAGCGGTGACAGCTTTGGAAACCTTCATATGAACTGTTTTTTTTATCATTTATTTCTTTTCTCATAAATAGTTTTATGGAATGTATAATTATTTGTTTCTATAAGATTTATAGATACGCAGCGCTGCACTATTTTCACACAATTAATACGCAGCTTCTACTTTTCAGAGGTGCGATATCGTTCTCTGTACAATCCGTGTTTTATTGATTGCATGGAATATTGGAATTTTCTGAGATTGTGGATTTGGGGTTTTCATGAGCTGGAAGCCACAATCATCACAATGATGACAAATCACGGCTTGAACCCTCTTGCTTTGCATGTAACGAGTCTCTCTCATATATTTGTCTCGCCTTTTAAGTTGCATTAGTGAAATAAATGAACTTTTGCACCATATTCGAATTTCACCTGTGAGTGAGTGAAGAACTTATATAGCGCAGCACATGCGAACTAAATCGCCTCTGGGCGCTTGTTGTTCCTGTCTCTTTTGATATCAAAAGAGATGAGTTTTGATCTTTCTTCTAAAGGTCAAGTGATTCTCCTCCAACCGAATGCTGGTTGGTAAAGCATTCCATAGTCTGGGACCTTGGAGCGCAAATCTTCGTTCTCCTTTGGACTTGTATTTGGCTTTGGGTATCTGGAGCAGATTTTGATTGGTGGATCGCAGAACGTGATTGGGGTTGTGAGCATATATTTTTTTGCATAGATATTGGGGGGCCTTCCCATGGATGCATTTATGTGTCAGGCAGAGTGCTTTAAATGCAATTCTATCTTTTACTGGCAACCAGTGGAGGGTTCTCAGTGAAAGTGAGATCAATTCCCAGGTTATTTCCCAGTTACCAGTCTGGCGGCCAAGTTTTGAACGACTTGCAGACAAGAGATTTGGTACTTTGGGAGTCCGAGGTAAAGGGCATTTGCATAGTCCAGTCTGGAGTTCACAATTGTTCCCACTACGACCGCTACAACAAAAAATAAAACAAAAAAGAAAAATAGACTCTATTTTTATTTTTTGTTGTATTGTATATTGGATTGCACCCCCCGATAATATCGGTGAGTACTACACTGTTGACTATTAGGTGGGAATCCCATATTCTTCCCTCTTTCACTACGACCGCTATGTCTTCTTTGGGAATGAATGGGATAAGTCTGCGTAGTAGGCGCAGCAGATGATGCGATCCGCTGACTACTGACCCTATTTGTGCATCCATTGTCATGTGGGTGTCAAAGATGATTTGGCCCAGAATGGGCGGAGGTGTCCAGGGTGTTGCTGGTTGATTCTTACGACTGGCGTGAAACAGGAGAAGTTCTGTTTTCGCCCCGTTGAGTTTAAGATAACTCTTATTCATCCAGATTTCTATCAAAGAGAGGCATGTCTCTAGACCGAGATGATGATGCTTTTTGTTGCAAATGCGAAAATACAGTTGTGTATCATCTGCATAAGAGTGATAAAGTAGTTTTTGGGTGCTGATGATTTCAAAGAGGGGGCGCAGATAAATGTATATCAGGGTGTGCTTCTTCCCCACATGTCCAGCAACATTCACATACAAGACATTTCCCGCACTCACTAATACACCTCGAGGGGTTGTGTGGGACCCCTGATGTACAGGAAGAAAGGACTTCAGTGAGGAACAATTCCCTCACTCAGGACAGGAATACGGCTTCTCCCCCGTGTGAGATCTCTGATGTGTGGAAAGATTGGACTTCTGTGAAAAACATTTCCCGCACTCAGAACAGGAAAAAGGCTTCTCCCCCGTGTGAGATCTCTGATGTGTGGAAAGATTGGACTTCACTGAAAAACATTTCCCGCACTCAGAACAGGAAAAAGGCTTCTCCCCCGTGTGAGATCTCTGATGTATGGAAAGACTGGACTTCTGTGAAAAACATTTCCCGCACTCAGAACAGAAAAAAGGCTTCTCCACCGTGTGTGATCTCTGATGTGTGGAAAGACTGGACTTATGTGAAAAACATTTCCCGCACTCAGAACAGGAAAAAGGCCACTCCCCCGTGTGAGATCTCTGATGTGTGAAAAGCTTGGACTTCACTGAAAAACATTCCCCGCACTCAGAACAGGAAAAAGGCTTCTCCCCCGTGTGTGATCTCTGATGTGTGGAAAGATTGGACTTATCTGCAAAACATTTCCCGCACTCAGAACAGGAATACTGCTTCTCCCCCGTGTGTGATCTCTGATGTCTGTAAAGCTTGGACTTCTCTGAAAAACATTTCCCGCACTCAGAACAGGAAAAAGGCCACTCCCCCGTGTGTGATCTCTGATGTGTGGAAAGACTGGACTTATGTGAAAAACATTTCCCGCACTCAGAACAGGAATGTGGCTTCTCCCCCGTGTGAGACCTCTGATGTGTGGAAAGATTGGACTTATCTGCAAAACATTTCCCGCACTCAGAACAGGAATACGGCTTCTCCCCCGTGTGTGATCTCTGATGTCTGTAAAGATTGGCCTTCTCTGA
The DNA here is from genome assembly GCF_905171775.1 of Rana temporaria. NCBI lineage: Eukaryota > Metazoa > Chordata > Amphibia > Anura > Ranidae > Rana > Rana temporaria. Next base: position 973,910 of record NW_024404432.1, on the reverse strand, counting down.
AAAACATTTCCCGCACTCAGAACAGGAAAAAGGCTTCTCCCCCGTGTGAGATCTCTGATGTGTGGAAAGATTGGACTTATCTGCAAAACATTTCCCGCACTCAGAACAGGAATACTGCTTCTCCCCCGTGTGTAATCTCTGATGTGTGGAAAGACGGGACTTCTCTGAAAAACATTTTTCGCACTCAGAACAGGAAAAAAGCTTCTCCCCCATGTGAGATCTCTGATGTGTGGAAAGATGGGACTTCTTTGGAAAACATTTCCCGCATTCAGAACAGGAAAAAGGCTTCTCCCCCGTGTGTATTCTCTGATGTATGGAAAGATGGGACTTCTGTGAAAAACATTTCCCGCACTCAGAACAGGAATACGGCTTCTCACCTGTGTGAGATTTTTTATGCTTACAAAGACTGCTTTTGAAACTGAAACACTTCCCGCACTCAGCACAGAAAAACTTTTTATCTGTTGGAAGGATGGCACCGTCCCGCACAGTCTGAGGTTCCTCAGGATAAGAGGAATACGATGGTCCGGCACCGTCCCGCACAGTCTGAGGTTCCTCAGGATAAGAGGAATACAATGATCCGGCACTGTCCCGCACAGTCTGAGGTTCCTCGGGATAAGAGGAATATGATGGTGCGGCACCGTCCCGCACAGTCTGAGGTTCCTCAGGATAAGAGGAATACAATGGTCCGGCACCATCCCGCACAGTCTGAGGTTCCTCAGGATAAGATGAATACGTTGGTCCGGCACCGTCCCGCACAGTCTGAGGTTCCTCAGGATAAGAGGAATACAATGGTCCGGCACCGTCCCGCACAGTCTGAGGTTCCTCAGGATAAGATGAATACGTTGGTCCGGCACCGTCCCGCACAGTCTGAGGTTCCTCAGGATAAGAGGAATACGATGGTCCGGCACGGTCCTGCACAGTCTGAGGTTCCTCAGGATAAGAGAAATACGATGGTCCGGCACGGTCCCGCACAGTCTGAGGTTCCTCAGGATAAGAGGAATACGATGGTCCATCTACACTGTGTGGTGCCGGATGGACATGTGAGGTAGTCAGGTTTTCTCCTGGACTATACTGTGTGATGTCCTCATCTTCTACTTTACAGTCTGGAGACAAAGTGAGACAATCCTCTGAGGTTTTCCTCATCTCCCGTCCATCTACTAAAATACAAATACAAAGATTATTACTAGACATGAGCTGATTGGTTCCCCTAAACCAGGACTCCACCCACATCAGGCAGCTTTGTCTCTGAGGATCTTACAATTCCCCCCTCAAGGTAACTAGTAAATGGCTCCTCTGATCTCCTACCAGATCATTTCTTTATTCATGGACCTTAGTCAGAGAGTGAGGAAACAACGAGAACTGTCTTTTACAGGAGTGACAGTGATTTGGGGATTATAGGACGGGGGTCAGGAGTATGTATTGTACAACATAGAGTATATAGTGCAGGGGTCAGGAGTATGTAATGTACAACATAGAGAATATAGTGCAGGGGTCAGGAGTATGTAATGTACAACATAGAGTATATAGTGCAGGGGTCAGGAGTATGTAATGTACAACATAGAGTATATAGTGCAGGGGTCAGGAGTATGTAATGAACATGTAGCACCCTGGTGTTTAGGAAGGGTGGCTAATAAATTGAGTTCACCAGGTGGTAGTTATCCTTGCTTATTAGGAGATCTACTGATTCCTCTCTAACTTTGGATGGCTGCACCTTTTCTTTTCTGTCACTAGATAGACAAGGGTGAAGCAAAGTTGGATTATGAATGGATGGGGTGCCTCAGGCAATTGGCAGGGGTTTCTTTGGTCCCTTGGCCTGCTGGGAGAGCCTATTTATTTGGGGGGAGTCAGGTGATCAGGGTTCTGTGCCACCTGGATGGCTGTCTGGGTGGACGTGTGTTATGTCGCCCGGGTTCTTAGGCCGGAAGACTGAGGCCTATCCAGGAACAAGAGAAGCAGCGCAGAGTTGGGACTGCAGGATTGGAGTCCAACTGACAGTAAAGGTTCAGCCGAACGGGGAACCAGTTGTGGTCAGAGGTGGAGGGGAAGCTGTCGCCACTAAGGGACCATCCACCTTGTTACCGGAGACTACAGTTAGTAAGCTGGAGCCAGTAGCAGAGCAATCTTCTCACCAGCCTGGGACAGTAAAGAAGTGGGAAAGCTTCAGCAGGTGTCAAGCCAGGGGCCCAGCAGGATAGGGGGGGTGACGCTTGAGGAGCATCAGTAAGTGTCAAGCCAGGGGCTCAGCAGGATAGCGGGGGTGACGCTTGAGGAGCATCAGTAAGTGCCAAGCCAGGGGCCCAGCAGGATAGCGGGCGTGACACTTGAGGAATATACAGTGGGTTAACTGTAGAAGAGCTCAGGAGATTCAGTGGCCACTGAATCTGGAAGTCCAGTGAGTAGGGAGGGGCCTAACACCTCCCGGTTCGGTTCGCGGCAAGACAAGCGAATGGACTAAAAGTTTGTGCGAACATTCGAACACCGTTAAAGTTTATGGGGCCCGAACGTGAAAAATGAAAAGTGCCCGCAGGCTCTATATACTCTGAACAGCAGTATACAGGCGGCCCCCGGGTTACAAACAAGACAGGGACTGGAGGTTTGTTCTTAAGTTGAATCTGTTTGTAATTTGGAACTGGTACATTTTGTAAGTGTAGCTCCAGACAAAAAAATCGAATTTTAAGCTTTTTGGAAAACATAGGGAAGGGTTATCACCCCTGTAACATTTTATTTGCTGTCTGTGCCCCGTGTTCAGAAGATTTCACCTCACTTTCTGTCCCAATGACAATTGGATTTAGAAAATTTGGGGTTATTAGGGAAACAAGGATTGGTGATAAAGCATCAGTGGAGAGGAGACACCTTTTTCCCATATTAACCTTCCTAGGGGTAGATTTCCTCTCACTTCCTGTTGTCTCCTTCCGTTTGTAAGTAGGAGTCGTTTGTAAGTCGGATGTTTGAAAGTAGGGGAAAATTGTGCCTTAGGTGTTGGTGGTACCAGAACACTGTAAGCACTCACCGTTACTCTTGGTGGGTGCAGGAACTGGCCCTGCTGTGAAATATTAGATCAAAAATGGTAATTAACAGGGGCGTGTAAACAGGGGAAGAAAAATTGGGCCTTAGGCGGCGGTGGTAGTGCCCTGAAACAAAAATATTCTTAGAAGCTATCAACATGAACATTGAGGAGGAATAGGATAGTCACTCAGCATAATAGGATAGTCACTCAGCATAGGCAGTCTTCAAGGGATCCCACATCCATAGAAAAATCAATCGGTTACATCAGCATCAGGTGCTTGGTAGCTGGTGATCCAAGACCGATTCATTTTTATGAAGGTGAGTCGATCAACAGAGTCTGTGGACAGGCGCACTCGGTTACAAAGCCTCCAGCAGCACTGAATGTGCGTTCAGAAAGAATGCTGGATGCAGGACAGGCCAGTAGCTCAATTGCATATTGTGCAAGCTCTGGCCAGTGGACCATCCTCAAGACCCAGTAACCCAGAGGATTTTCTGTTGGAAAGGTCTCCAAGTCTGACCTTGCCCATAGATGCACCATTTAATTCAGACACTGGCGACGGTTGCTGGAACCGATCAGATATTGGGGCTGCGGACTGAAGAATTGTCTGAAGCCATCGGTCAGACGGCCACCTTCTCCACCGCTCTTTCTCTGACTGAACGAAGCCTCAGCAACACGTTGTCCAGCACCAGGAGATTGTAACCTCCCAGGCTCTGGGAACGCATTGCACAAACCTTTCTGCAAGGCCTCCCAAAGATGTTTCATCCTTTGCTCCCTCTGCGAAGGGTGGATAAGTTCTGGGAAAGTTCCTGAAAACAGGGCAAGTGTCCCTGTCGGAGGGCAGAGAGGAGGTTGGTGCCTACAACCATTCCTGGCTGAAGCTGGTGTGGCGTCAACCACCTCTGAGCCTGCCCCTGCAGAGCTGACAGAATCTCTGCCCCAGTATGCCTCCTGCCCCCTAAGCAGACCAACTTAAGCACAGCATGGCATCTTTTTGCCTGAGTGCTTGAACGTCTATGGAGCATCGCTGGTTCAGGAGGACAAATCTGCAGAGGAAAAGGCCATAGAGGAAGAAGAGGAGGAGAATGCCACCACTAGCATTTTAGAGGTGTGGTGGCAGAACAAGCTCCAACAATACTGCACCCTGTCCTGCATTCTTCCCAGCTGCCAGCAGAGTTACCCAGTGCATCGTGAAAGAAAGGTAACGTCGCTGTCCATGCCTGCTGGACCATGAGTCAGCGGTAATATGCACCTTACTGCTGACCGCCCTGTCCAATGAGGCCAAGACATGCCATGTCTTCCACATGCTGGTAGAGAACCAGAATGGCGTTTCCGTGAAAAGAAATGGCGTTTGGGAACCTGCCACTGAGGTACCGCACATTCCACAAATTCACAAATGGGGGCAGAGTCTACCAGCTGAAAGGGCAGCAGTTGCAGTGCAGATGCAGTAGCCAAGCTAGCATTCAGACGCTGAGCATGTGGATGGCTGGGACCAAATTTCTTTCTACGATTTAGCAACAGGGGTAGGGAACGTGCATGCGGCCTTATATAGTGTGGGGCGTGGACTTAGTCCCCCTGAGCCATGATTGGCCAAAGGCACCATGCCTTTGGCCAATTATGGCTTTCTTTGCTGACGCCGCTGGGATTGGCCAAAGTATGCGGGTCATAGTGCATGCTTTGGCCAATCATCACACAGCATTGCATTTGGCACGAACGCCTCATAATGTTCGTTTTTCGATGAACGGGAGAACAGCCAATGTTCGAGTGGAACTCATGTTCGACCCGAACATAAAGCTCATCCCTACTAGTGAGAGACCGGGAGCTCAGGGAGAGAAGACCTGCAGTGAGAGACTGTGTGAGAAGAAGAGAACTATTCTGTGTTACCAAGAGTTATGTAGAACTACCGTTAGTGACTGTAACAAGATTTGTTACCATAGAAGACAGCGGTCCTACCTATACAGAAGTGGTGTCCGGCTGGAGGCCTTCCACTGTATAGCAGTCTACCTATAGAAGTCTCGGAGTCTGCCAATTGTCATTGCATCTACTCAAATGTGTCCTGGCCCTAAACCGGCTCTCCAACCGTTCTTGTTCAGAGATAATAAAGAGTATGCAATGTACAACATAGATTATATAGTGCAGGGGTCAGGAGTATGTAATGTACAACATAGAGAATATAGTACAGGGGTCAGGAGTATGTAATGTACAACACAGAGCATATAGTGCAGGGGTCAGGAGTATGTAATGTACAACAGAGTATATAGTGCAGGGGCCAGGACTCATGATATTGGTATTCAGTAATCAGTGGTGGGTGAAATGTTTACTGGAGACAAGTTGCAGAGATCCCACACCGCTGCCTCCCATCTCCTGAGACTGCACTCAGTGACTTGGGTCTGCGACTATACAGACATATCCCTCCACCCGGCACAGCCAGCAAATAACAGAGCAGGTAACCCGGCAGAAATGTTCTGTCAGAGATCTCACTAGACCCGGGCATGGGGCAGAAGACCCAAGGTACATACCCGAGGTGTCTAGGCCAAGCAAACCCTATGGTGAAAATCAACATTTTGCTGCCAGCTGTGACAGAACCCACTGTCACTGTGTGTTTTGAAAGGGACTGGGGGCTGGCCTCCTACCGACAGACTATGGGCCAGAAAAGATACTGGAGACCTGGGACATGCTGGCAATGAGAGAATGTAATGTAATGCTACAGCCCTTCTCCCCCCATCCCCCTTCTTGTTGCTGTGTCTAATTGTGTTGATTCATGACACATATGGTCTGGACTGGAGACATCTCTCCGCAGGGGGTGTGTATTGAGAGACTGCCTGCTTATTATAATCTTATTAGGTTTATCTGTAGCCTGTTTCAATGTACAAATGTTCAGTTCCCATTGGTTGTTCCTTGTCCCCTTCCCCTCTTTGACAAGGCTAAGGGGAGTGTCCCTAACTGTGTGTAAAACTGTATGTTTTGGAATTGAATAAACAGTTTAAGCTCTGCATGTTTAACCCTCAACACCTGTGTGGATTGTCTCGTGATTGAGGGGTTAAGGGCTGGTTATGGCGAATCTGCAGGCTGCGGGTGCGTTTGGAGGACAGGAGACACAGGTCTGGCAGATGTGCCCACCTGGGGTATCTGAGATCCGTCACACCAGCTGAACCCCAGAATCTCCATAAATCCAGTCTAGAGACATAAATTGTGTCTGCAGCACAGAGAAGGAAGATTATCCGAGAGAAATACAGGAATACAGGACGGGGAACACAGCTCAGGAAAGTAACCAGGGGATTACAGGCTGATATCACCCAGTCCCCGCCCTACTCTGGACCAATCAGTGAGCAGTATGGGTGGAGGAATGGATTTAGCGTTAATGACCCACCTGTGCTGATCTCTGTAGGAGTGTCCTCCTCTATAAATGTCCCCGTTATTCCATCCTCCTCCATAGACTGCTGATCATCCCTCACATATGCATATGTCTCTTCTTCTTCTGATTTCACCTCAAATTCTATATCGATTGGATCTCCACTCTAAACCAAGAGAATGAGAGAGAATATCATCTGTAAGATATAAACTTACATACAAAATCCACACATCATCTCCACCAGTCCATGTTCTAGATGCTCCGCCCCACCGACCTTGTAACAGTGGGGGATGGTGTGACCTTCCTCTGTGGAATCCCGGGAATACAGAGGACGGGGACATCTCTCTGGTGGGTTCCTGGTATTAAGTGGCTCCATCATATCCTTGTGTCCTTCTGAAATCTCCTCCATCACTCCATACTCCTCATCCTCCTCTTTATACTCTTCTTTTACATCAATATCATCATCCCCGAGGTTTCCACTCTGAATATAGAATAAAACATTCATTATAATAAACATGTTTGTGTATAAATCATAACCATCAATAATTGTTCCTCATCTACCTGATGATGGTGGGGGATGGTGTGACCTTCCTTCATCACCCCATCCTCATCATCATCCTCTTTTATCTCTTCTTTAACCTCAACTTTAGGATCTCTCAGGTTTCCACTCTGAATATAGAATAAAAATGACATCAATGGTAACAATGCAGATAATGTACAGATCCTAATGATACTATCAGTGATTGTTCCTCATCTACCTGATGATGGTGGGGGATGGTGTGACCTTCCTGTGTGGAATCCCGGGAATACAGAGGACGGGGACATCTCTCTGGTGGGTTCCCATTACTGGATCCATCTGTAGGAAACACACACACTGACTGAATCCATTGTTTCTATGTGTTTATCAGATGATGGGGGATCTAGGTGGAGCCTCCGTACTGCTCTCTCCTTTACAATAAAGTCTCCTCTTACCCGGTGATGTGAGGGGCGGCTGATTGTCCATCATGACGTCCTTGTAGAGATCCTTGTGTCCTTCTAAATACTCCTACATAGGGAAATAGACAGTGACATCACCTGATACTTACAAAGATAAAGTCATCATCCAGACACATCCCTTGTGTTGAACCTTCACAGACATCAGGAATAGTTATTTCCTCCTCCATAAAGATTATAAAATCAAACACACGTATCATAAGTCCACCTCTAACTAAAACCCCCAACCCGTATTATCGTATAATCGGTTAGTATAAACTGAAATGAAGAGAATGTTCCGGCCCTGTAAGTGGGGGAATGTTCTGACCCTTAAGGGGTTAATCTAGGTCTCCACACTTTATATGTGTGTATCATCATCTGCTGGAGATAAAAGACGTCACAGTGACTATGGAGGAAGAGGACGGACATGACGGGGTTACTGGGTGTAAATAGAAGATAAGATCTTATTACCTCCTCTGCTGCTTCTTCCAGCGATGTCTCCTCACTAATTCCTCCCGACTAAACCTTTCACCCGGAACTTCCTGTCTGTCCCTGACATCACTTCCTGTCTTCCATAGAGACTTCTTCTCTCTATGGTAGAAATGAGATCACCATCTTGTGGAGATCAGAGGAACTGCAGCCCAGAGAAACGTCTCATAGGTGTCCTTTTATGAAAGTGCGGTAAAATACCGCTATTCAGTTCTCAGGCATTCTCAGGGGAGATCGCTCTCCTCTGAGTGCCTGTTTATGAAGCTTTGTAGATTGATTCTCATGTTGAGATGAGGAGCGATCTACAAAACGACTGGAAACTCCTGAGAACTGCTTCTCTCACTGTAATCTCGCGTGATGTAGCGGGATTACAGTATGAGGAAGTGAAAAATACAGAAAAAGTTGAACACGAATCAGCACACATTATACACCACATATTAATAAAATAATAAAGTTACATTCCCACCAAACAATATACATTAACCTAATTATTAAAAAACATTGTTTTTATCAATATTTAAAGCTCATACATGTGCCTATTTACATGTGAATGGTGTATAGGAAATGAATGGAATCCCACATATGTAATGCAGCTATACACCATTCATATCAATGAAAAATACATTTATAATCATTACATTTTTTTTTTTTTAATAAAGTATACAAATATAAACCCCGTATAACTGTAATAGAACAGTCCATGGGTAAAAACATATTTTAGGGTTTACAATTTTTTTTTACTAATAAATAAAAAATTATATAAAAATTACTTTAATAGCATTTTAACATTTTAATGCAGGTAGACTAAAGCCCCATACACACGGTCACACTTTTTGCCAACCAACTTCAAAATCTGCAACTTTTCTAATTTGTCTGACCGTGTGTACACTCCATCGGACCAACTTTTTCGGGTTTCATCCAACAAAAAGTTGGGTCTGCAAACGGACCAACTTTTCGGCAACAAAAATCTGATGGTGCTTTGTGTGACCGTGTGTACAGCAATCCAACCAACTTTTGGACAAAGTGCAAATACGAATGCTCAGAACCAATGTTAAAAGCAACAAACAATAGCAGAAGTTAACCAAAGGGTGGTGGTAAAGAGCAAAAAAAAACATGTGATGTTAGGAAACTTTTAGAAAAGTTTGCAGAAAAGTCTGACTGTGTGTATGCTATGGGTGTGGCCGGACAAATCAATTAGGAAAAAAATCCAAGGGACATTTTGTTGGATGTCTGACTGTGTGTATGAGCCTTAATACCTGCATTAAATGTGTGTGTGTGTGTGTATATAGCACACGGAACATTACCACACACCAGAGGAGGAGAACCGATGCGTGATCACTACAAGTGGATGTATCCAATGATTTTAAAGTACTACATTCTGGTGAGTACAAAACCTTAGGGGGAAATCACAGAGAGTCCCTATCAGCATTTGAGCAGACAAACGTCTACACTGTGAGATCACTCCTAACAAAGAACTGTACATCTGAGGAATTGCATGGACTACCATTAATGAAATTACAAAGAGTGGGAACACATGTTATATATCCACTAGGCAAATTTAATGTGATGTATATATAGTCCTACGAACTTTTTCTCAAATTTACCATTGCAGTACATGAGTATTGGACTCATAAGCCATTTATAGGCTCATTTTAGCGCTGTTAATGTTTTGTTAATATCTTCTAATAACACATTGTTTTTTAGTACCATTTTATTATAATAGCTGCTTTTCTACTGCACAAAACAATTATCTATTCAACTATCTTTCCATTGAGCGCTAGGATCAGAATAATCCGTAGGTTTTTTTTTCTGATACAATTTTTTTCAATATCGCTTCGTATGGAATAAAAAATCAGTAGTTTACTTAGGGACGCATATAACGCCTGACCCTAAACTTTTATATGACCTGAATTATGGTACCTTAATGGAAGGGGTAAGAGAGGATCTTCAGAAATGGAAGGGGCAGTTTTTAACTTGGTTTGGAAGGGTGAACGCAATAAAAATGAACATACTACCTAAAATAATTTATGTCTTACATACAGTGCCAATTCACCTCCCAAAGAGTTTTTTTAAGGGCATACGGAAGGCTTTTGTATCCTTTGTATGGAACGATAAACGCCCTAGATTAGCCTATGAAATTTTGTGTAGAGAAAAGTCAGAGGGCGGAGTGGGGCTGCCAGATGTAACATCATATTATAGGGCAATGGCACTAGTACGTATACTAAATTGGAATCACGATCACTCAACTAAAACATGGGTAAAATTAGAGCAAACAATGGCAGGAAGGAACCTAGCAGGAGCTCCTTACCGAAGACAGAAAGAGGGCTCTCAAAATGGATGTCACCATTAACTAATAATACACTAAGGATATGGGATAAAATAAATCAATCAGAAGATTATGCCCCTGGGATATCCCCCCTGGCTCCCCTGGAGGGATTCCCGTGGTTCCCCCCAGGCGAGGAAGTAGGATCAATGAAGGCCTGGGGGAGGGACACCACATGCGGCAAATTTGCCCCATGTGGAACCCTGACCCCCTTACCTGAATTGAGACGGAGCTTGGGAACAGCCGCAATGGTGGATTGGAGGTATCACCAATTAGGGTGCTTCTTTCAAAAGTGGAAAACCAGGATAAGGCCTCTTAATTCACTTACTATATTTGAAACCAGATGTGTAAAGATTGGGAGGGCCAATCACTTACTGTCTCAAATGTATAGATTAATCCTAGGGACACGGAGAAAAACAACACCTTACTATATTAGAGACTGGGAAGGAGAGCTAAATCACAGGTTTACCACGCAACAAATTAAAAAACGTATTGACTCCACACACTATACATCTGTAAGCTCACAGATTCAGGAGATGTCCTATACCAGGGGTATTGAATTAAAATTCATGGAGGTCCGATAAGTAAAATTTTCTTCCAGCCGAGGTCCGCATCGCAGTTTCGTGCGATTACCCCAATTCTTTACATTGCAGCCCAGGGGTGCAGGCACGACACACCATTCGTTTGAATGGGCTGCTGCGCCTGTGTTTCTGCTGGGAAAAGGTCCTGGCATCTTTTTAAAAAGGCAGCCACAAGGAAACTGCATGATGCGTTTGTACCATGCAATTTCCGTGTGCAGAAAATTGCACTTTGCATTTTAGTGCATTTAGGAGTCAATGGTACCCCTTCACGTCTTCTGTGCAGCACCTCATTTTGTGCGCAGCTGGTTGTCCGCTTCACATCTTCCCCACCACAGCCCTGTCCCCCTTCACATATCACCCCACACAGTATTACCCCATCACATATCCCCCCCACACAGTATATTACCCCATCACATATCCCCCACACAGTATTGCCCCATTACATTTCCCCCCCACACAGTATTGCCCCATCACATATCCCCCCCACACAGTATTACCCCATCACATATCCCCCCCACAGAGTATATTACCCCATCACATATCCCCCCACACAGTATTACCCCATCACATATCCCCCCCACACAGTATATTACCCCATCACATATCCCCCACACAGTTTAGCCCCATTACATTTCCCCCCCACACAGTATTGCCCCATCACATATCCCCCCCACACAGTATTGCCCCATTACATATCCCCCCCACACAGTATTGCCCCATCACATATCCCCCCACACAGTTTTGCCCCCTTTACATGACCCCCATCACATATCCCCCACACAGTATTACCACATTACATATCCCCCCACACATTATTGCCCCATAACATATCCCCCACACATTATTGCCCCCTTTACATGACCCCATCACAGATCCCCCACACAGTATTGCCCCATCACATATCCCCCACACAGTATTGCCCCCTTTACATGACCCCATCACATATCTCACCACACAGTATTGCACCATCACATATTCCCCCACACAGTATTGCCCCATCACAGATCCCTCCCATACAGTATTGCCCCATTACATGACCCCCATCACAGATCCCCCCCATACAGTATTGCCCCTTTACATGACCCCCATCACAGATCCCCCCCATACAGTATTGCCCCTTTACATGACCCCCATCACAGATCCCCCCCATACAGTATTGCCCCATCACATATTCCCCCCCTCCACACACAATATTGCCCCATCACATAATTCCCCTTTACATGATGCCCCCTTTACATGACCCCCCCCCCCCCCCACACACACAGCACTGCCCCCGCTCCCCAGCCTTAACATTTTCATACATTTTCCTCCCTTCCCTCTCCACTCCTACCTTTCACAGAGCGGGGGGCGGGAGGCGGGACAGTCGTGGACTGAAGGCGCGGGAGCTGTCGGGTTGACTTTTCGGCGAACTGGTGATTGGCTGCTAGGACCGCCTCCTAGCAGCCAATCACCTCCCATCTAACATGACAGGCAGCTACCACTCTGGTCCCGCCCACGGTCTGGGATTGTCCCGCCTCCCGCTGTCTGCTCCTCTGCTAATAATAGCGGAGGAGGCTGGGGACCAAAGCGGCGACTAAATGGCGCGATCGCCGCGGTCCGGAAAGAGCAGCAGCTCGGGCCGGACGCGGACCGCGGGCCGCCATTTAGTGATGCCCGTCCTATACATTTCTTTCTAGGTGGTATAGAACCCCAGTAAGATTGGCACAGATGTATAGGCTTGCGGACAATAGGTGTTGGAGGGGATGTGGACAGGAGGGCACCCTACTCCACCTGTGGATCAGAGGATTTTGGCAAGAGATTGCCCCTTGGGTTGGAAGGCTATCTCCCGAGGAAATAGAACTGACACCTTTAAACTTCCTATTCCACGGGTCAGCGAGGTCCATGGGATCATATAAGGAGAGTATTACGCCTCATTTATTAAATGCGGCAAAATTATTAATACCTAGATTATGGAAACAGGATAAAAGGCCAACTATTCTTGAATGGAAGAGAGAAGTGAATTTAATTATGGAGGCAGAAAGATGGATTTCCAGGGTTAAAGATAGAAAGGAAAAGTTTAGAGTAATATGGTCAGAATGGGAAAAACTCTCGCTAGAGATTGAATAATTTAAGGAGCTGTAGGAAAACGTAAGTGGATAGCCCTTAAGTGGATAGCCTGTTGGAGAATAACTTGTTTGTCTTTTTTTTTTTTTCGTATTTATTTATTTATTTATTTTAGCTCTCAATATGAAATCCCGTGCGGCACTGCTCCTAACCCCCACCTGTACAGGTTTAAGAGAGGGTGGGCACAGAGGGTGGGATTGGGATATACTACATAATAAGGGGTCCTTTTTTTTTTTTTTTTTGTTTTTTTTTGTTTGTTATTATATACATTTACTTATTTTCTTTCGGGGTTGGTGTGTGGAATAGGGAAGGGAGAAAGGGTGAGATAAGAATAAAAAAAGCAGGGGGGGGTTATAAGTTATTAGTGGCTTTATGGCCTGATAGAGACCTCAGATTTCAAACACTTGGTAAAAGTGTTTTTAGGGGAGGGGGTAACCTAAAACCTAAAAAAAAAAACTAGCTACCTAGTGGCACGAGCGACACTAATACAGCGATCAGAAAAACGATCGCTTAGTGACGCTGGCAAAAGGGGGGTGAAAGGGTTAACTAGGGGGTGATCAAGGGGTTAAAACCTTTATTGGGGGGGGTAGGGGGCTATCCTGGACCTAACACTAACTGCCTGACACTAACTGCCTGTCACACTGACACTAAATGCAGTGATCAGTAAATGATCACTGCTATTTAGTGACAGTGTGACAGGGGGGGCTGGGGGGGTGATCGGGGCGTGACCGGGGGGGGGATTGTATGCCTATGTGTACAGTGTAGTGCTTGTGTACTCACTGTGTGATGTCTCCGCTCCTCCGCCGGACGAATATACCGGCGGGAGGAGTGGTGACATCACTTCCTCCTCTGCCTGTGTTTACAATGCAGGTGGAGGAGGGCGGGGGAGGAAGCTGATTGGCTGGGGAGCGATCCGGAGGGGGCGGACAAAAACGAACCACCGCCCCCGCATCCCGGATCGCTCGTGAAGATTACCGACCCGCGGCATGTACCGGGGGGGTCCCGATTGGACCCCCGGCCCACGTCAAGCAGGGCACGTACAGGTACGTTGATGTGCCTGTCCGTGCCATTCTGCTGACGTAAATGTACATGAGCGGGTCGGGAACTGGTTAAAGGACCCCCCCCTTCCTTGTCAGGTCACCCGTTGATGGCCAAGCATCTGACTGTATAAAATGTGCAGCCTGATAGACGCCCTTCTGTCTAAGAATCTCAAAGTTACCCTTTTCCAATCCTGGTGTGAAGTTCGGATTTCCTAATATGGGTAGCAATGGTGAGTATTTTGACGAGAATTCCTGATTGCTACATATTTTTGCTGATATTCTTAACGTAGGTCCTCTTGTAGGATGTTTTTTAAGATGTATTGGTAATTCTGCATAACACCACTGTGCTCTAGATAATGGGATCAGGCTAGCCTGTTGTTCCATATCTACCCAGCATTTTGACTCTCTATGCCTGCACCAGTCCACCATCCTTGTCAGGTGAGTTGCTCTATAGTATTTCACTATGTCTGGGACAGCCATCCCCCCTACTCTCTTCGTCATCTCAGTAGTTCTCTCTTTGTTCTAGGTCGTTTCCCCGCCCATATAAAGTTCATAAACAGCCTATCTACTTGACGAAGGAAAGAAGCTGGGATAGAAATTGGGAGTGCCTGGAAGAGATACAGCATTTTTGGCAAAACGGTCATCTTCACTATACTACTCCGCCCAAACCAGGAGTGCAGACCCTGTTGCCATTTGTCTAGGAGTGTTCGTATTGAGTTATACAAGGATGGAAAGTTTAACCCAAAAATATTCTTTATATTTGCTGGTATATGTGTACCCAAATATTTCAGGGCCTTCCCCCATTTAAATCCGAAATTCCATCTTATGGTTTCCCCCATGTTGGCTGGCATTGCCACTTCCATTGCCTCGGATTTGGTTCTATTGATTTTTAAGTTAGACATCCTTCTGTATAGCTCAATTTCATTTACCAGATTAGAAAAATGAGGATTAGTCAAGGAGAAAAGCAGGTCATCCGCGTATGCTGCCACCTTGTGCATCTGCTCCCCCATTTGAATTCCCTGGATATCCAAGTTCCGGCGAGTTCTATTTAATAAAGGCTCCAATGAGAGAGCAAACAACAAGGGCGATAGGGGGCATCCCTGTCTCGTACCATTTGAGATCTTAAACAGGTGGGAAAGGACTCCTTTTACTTTTACTGAGGCACGTGGGGTCATGTAAACACTCATAATCCACCTGGTCATGTGTTCCCCCAGCCCCACCTGGCCCAGCATCTCCTCCAGGAACCCCCAACTCACCCTATGAAACGCTTTTTCGGCATCAGTATTCACCAAAACGCTAAGGATTTTTTTTTATCTCAGCATAATGGATCAAATTAATGATCTTAATTGTGTTATCCCTGGCTTCTCTTCCGGGGATAAACCCTACTTGATCCAGGTTCACTAATTGCGCCATCCAGGGTTGGAGTCGGGTTGCAATTATTTTTGAAAAAAGTTTTAAGTCAACATTTAATAGAGAGATAGGTCTGTAGCTGCCGCAGTCTGCCGGGTCCTTCCCCTCCTTAGGTATCACTGTTATGTGCGCAAGAAGTGCATCCGGGGGAAACTTCGCAGTACTCCCAAGGGCATCAAAAAGTTTTGTCATTTGACCTATTAGTAGTGTAGAAAATTCCCTATAGTACCTTATAGTGAATCCGTCAGGGCCTGGCGCCTTTCCTGGCTTGATCTTTTTCAATGTTCCATCTACTTCCTCAATGGAAATAGGTTTCTCTAAACTATCTCTAGCTGGGGATGGCAATCTGGGCAGCCCTGAGGCAGCTAGGTATTCCTTCATCCCTAGCTGAGATTTCCCATCTATCACAAGATTATATAGGGAGGAATAATATTCCCCAAATGTCTGGGCTATCTCTCTTGGTTTTCGTATTAGCTGTCCTTCCTTCCCTTTTATGTGAGGAATGTATGTTGACCCTCTCTTTTCTTTAAGTGTTCCTGCCAGTAACTTACTACACTTATCTCCTAGTTCATAATTAAGTCTCTTGCCTCTTTGAATTGTTGCTTTTGCTTTAAAACGCATCACTTCTGTAAGCTGTCTCCTTAAGTATCCTAAGTCCCTCCCACTACAAGGTGATTGTGTTTTTTATGTTGGACTTCCAACTTCTGAATATCTTCCAGAAGTTCCCTGATTTGTTTATCACGTTTCTTTTTCAGGATCGAACCATGCTTGATCAGGATCCCCCTAATCACAGTCTTGTGTGCTTCCCATACCATGCCCGGGTCAGTCCCAGGGGTATCATTAATTTGAAAGTACGCTGCAATTTCTTTAGCAACATCTTCCCTAATTTCCGTATTTTGCAGTAAACTCTCGTTTAAACGCCAACATCTGTCCTGGGATAGACACACGCTGACTGGGGCATGGTCAGACCACGTTATATTCCCCACTTCTACTTTCGTTACTGAAGTAATCAAATAGTGTGGGATCAAAAAAAAATCTATACGAGAGTATATCTGATGTGGGTTGGAAAAAAAAGTATAATCCCTTTCTTCTGCATGTAGTATCCTCCATACATCTACTAACTGTATCTCATGCAATTTCCACTGAATCCCTTTTCTGACATTCCCCGTAATCGATGATGTCCCTGAAGACACATCCAGTCCGGGGTCCAAGGTAACATTAAAGTCTCCTCCCAGGATTAACTTGCCCTCCGCAAATTCAATCAAGTCTGTAAGAACTTTTTTAATAAATACATCTTGGTGAGTATTTGGTGCATACAATGTGGCCAAGGTTACTTTGGCCCCTCCAATAATACCCTTCAGAAAGAGAAACCTGCCCTTCGGGTCCGAGCGTTTATCTAACAATGTCCAGGCTATTCGATTGGAGATCAGAATCGATACTCCTTTAGATTTTGCTTCCTGATTCATTGCATGATAGACACAGGGGAAGAATCTATTCCGGAGAAATGGTAGATATCCTGCCTTAAAGTGTGTCTCTTGAACATATGCCACGTCGGTTCCCCCTCTCCTTAAATCATTTAACAGCATTCTACATTTTTCTGGGACATTAAGTCCTTTAGTATTCAACGGTGTTATTTTTAGTGCCGCCATCTCAAGGAAAGAGGACAAAAAAAAAATCCCCTCTGAGAGTACCTCCCCCCTCCCCCTCTATGCCCCTAAGGGAAATATACACCCCTGACTGGGTCTTCCCCCAGTTACCTTCGTGGGTGAATTCCTAACTAGGGGGAAATGGCCAAAAATGGTTGAGCAGCTCCCACCCTAATTCCCCCTCCCCCTCGGCTAGAATTTATTATTATCTCCATACCCCTCCTGTCTATGCCATGCTTTCAACTTAATCACACCTAAATAGTACCCCCTTTTTTTTCTCCTTTCCTTCCCTCCTATATCCCCACACATCTATAAATATATTTATTTATATAAATTCCAACTTTCACAACCATACTTTTCCCTCTATGGATATGAATTATGCAATATGGTATTTATATCTTCGTATCATTCCATATCCATATTTAGTGCACCTACAAAAAATTTAAACGATCCCCCTGCATATTCCTCAATCTATCTCCAAGAAAAATATTTTATAGATCTAATAATCCTATCGGAGCCCCTTCAACCTAGTATTTAATCCTCCCAGGAACCAAGGATTACTTTTGAATCAGCGCAGTTTCTTCTTTATTTTAAGCTGTGGGGGGAAGCAGGAGCCGATGGTGACAGTAATGCGGCCGCAGAAAGGAGAAAGATCGGCAGCGGGAGATCAGTGAGATGAGTCCTCTCATGCCGCTGTCCTGCCCAGTCCACCCCTGACTTCACAGGTCGGGTTCCTCCTCCCCTCCCCCTCGCCCTCCCGCCTGGCCCCGCTCCGAGCCACATTCCTGAATAATTTGTCCGGGTTTTAGGCAGTAACATTATTCAGACCAACAATGAGAATGGGCTGACAAGAGCCCAGGGGCCAGGACGCCATTTCTAGTCACCATGGTGACCTGGGATTTGTGCCCTGACTTCAGGTGACCATAGATACATAGAAATTCAGCTGGTTCAGCCGGGATCGGTCACATTTCCATCCATGTGTGGTCACTGCCGGATAAAAGTCACCCGATCAGCGGCTGTAGCCAATAGCTTCATCACTGATCTGTGTATTCTGAGATCGGAGGAGCGCCCCCCATTGTCAGAATACAATAGTGCAGCGGGGAGGATTCCCTCATCCCCCTCCAATGTGTGGATGGGGGAAACGCTTCAGTTTTTCTCACTCATCCCACTAGCTGAACGATAAAACCGAACCATGAATGGCCTGCTTTGGAAGCAAGATATATTAATCATTAACTGATTCCCCATGAAGGAGTTAATCTACGTATTACCTCCTCTGCCGCCAGATCCAGCAACGTGTCTTCTCAATAAGTCTTATGGAATGTCCTTTGTTCCTGACATCACTTCCTGTCTGTATTCCATAGAGACTTCCTGTTTGGGTAGAGGTGAGATCACCATCTTGTGGAGCTCAGAGGAACTGCAGAAACGTCTCGTAGTGTGAACACGGCCTTATTCTGTGTGTGTGTATTGTCATGGACCTTGGAATGCGAAAGTGTTCCTCCTTGAAATCTGTTACACAGTGGGGGGTCTTCTGCTCTGTCTTAAGGCCAGATGGCTCCATTGTTCTGTGTCTGGCTATTGTGTACATTGATTGCCCCCTGGGGCTTCTGTCTCATTACACATAACAGTTCTTCTAATCAAGCTATCGGACCAATACCTGCTGAGTAATTTTCAAGTCCTCATTTGCATGGCTAAGGAGGACCTGAAGGAGGACTACATGTACTTTACAATTGACCAATAGGAAAGCGGTTGTTGGGGGCGGGATGTTCCAAATTCGGTTTAAAAGTGTGTTGTGTACTTCCAATAAAGGTCTTCCTGTTTGAACTTATTTTGGCACCTTTGATTTTGCAGATCCTTTTTTATTCTTCTAATATTTGGTGAAAAGTGGACTCTTACATTAGAACATAGAATAAAAACGTGTGAAATAGCAAAGCGCGGCGTTCACAACGCCGTCTTACTTCTCCTCCGGTCACTTCCCGTTTGCGGTAGCCTTGCTTCCTCCCTACGGCGTTACATCACATACTCGTGACTTCTTTGCTGCTTTGCTATTTCACACGTTTTTATTCTATGTTCTAATGTAAGAGTCCACTTTTCACCAAGTTATAATAAAGATACCCAGTAACCTACCACACTATTGGAGGCCTTTCTCTCCTTTGCTCCCTGTCTTGGTGCCCCTTGCTGGAGCGGTTTTCATTATAGACCAGCTGACATCTATGAGACCAGCGAGAGTGGTAGAGGCCACTAGCCATTACAGCCATAGTTGGAGAACAAGCAGAGGAAGGATGGTGACATCATGGATGTACATGAACCAACCAATGATGTTGGTCAGGTACCCTGACAAGGCCTCATCCCCAAACACTGAACTCTACAATTCTTCACCATAAAGGTTAGTGTAGGCCGGGGCACAGTTTTGTACCCATTGCAGTACCTTGTGCTTGGCAATAACAGTTGTCGCCAAACATGAATTTATTATTTTCCAACAAAAATGTAAGTAAAACGAAAACAAAACTATGTGAAAACGGGGTTCTAGGGCTGCATATAATATATAATGCCGCTACATTTTTTTTTTAATAATGAATTTTTATTAAGAATTATACAAGAGAGATAAAAAAGCAAAGAATACCACCAGACAAAGAGGGATGGGAGTGTGGCACTCTCTCAGTAATAAAAACATGTACATTTACATGGAGCAAATAAATTATATATCTACTGTATATGCTTCATATCTTATGATAACTAAAGAACATAAACAAAGCAATGGCACGTTTATATCATAATTACCTCCGAGTCGATTTTTTCCCACCCTCAAATAAACTTGTGATGGAGAAAACCAAGGAAAGGAAAAAAGAAAAAGAGAAACAGAAGAAAAATTGAAAGCCAGAGTGGCGTCCTCTAGGACGTGTCAGCCATATATGGCATTCAAGAAGGCACAAGAAAAGTCAAAATCTGTTGTCCCATGTTATCTCATTTTGTCTATCCCAAAGAGACGACTTAACATGGCCTTTTAAGATGCAATATCACTATCTATTCACTTAGGTAAAACAGGATCCAGGGAGAATCAAGAAATTCTATCCAAGGGGTCCACACTTCCCTAATCTTAGTGTGCTTTTCATTCGCTAAAGCTATAATTTCTTCCATGTGCAAGATATCGTTTGTTTCCACTACCCATTCCCGTATTAATGGTGTTGCTGGGGAATTTGAATAATTGGGGATCAATACTATGAGCCCTGCTATCAGCAGAAATTGTAATATTCTCATCTTAAAAGACTGGAATGACCCATGATCATTGATAGGAGACCTACTTCTGAGGTCTCTGGCCATACCTTGCCCATGATCAAAGCTGGAATGTGGCCGACCAAAATGGTTTCATTGATGGGCAAGACCACCACACATGTAAATGTGTACCTCTTGACTCGCCACATCTCCAACATAGATCTGATGTAGCTGGAATGATTTTTTTTAATAAAGTCGGACAGCGATACCATCTGGTTAGTATATGGTAATTGATTTCCTGTGAATGGGAAGCTAAAGTGGACATGAATGTAAAGGTGAAAGCTTTATCCCAATTCTGCAGAGGCAGGCTCTTGCCCAATTCCCGATCCTAGTCTCGAGCATAAAAGGGGCAATTGAGAAATGAGTGAAACAATAGCGTGCCATATATTTTAGATAAAACATGTGAATATTTGGAGTCAGAAAGACACAGCTCCTTAAACTGAGTCGGATCCCAACAATGCCAATCCTTAGCCAGCTCTTCGTAAAAATTACATAATTGCAAATACTGTAGCCAATTTCCACTGTAGGAACATGAGAGAGAACTAAGTTCTCCTAGAGATTTCAGGCCATCCCTGTTGAACACATACCAAATGGGCTGTATGGTTGCCAGCAAAGAAATCCGTTATCTGATTGACAAGGTAAAAACCATGGGTTGAACAGTATTGGAGTAGGGGGTCGTAGGGGGACGTGAAGATATTCTATATTTTATAATGGCCTTGTCTCAGACATACAGGAATGAAGAAAGGAAAAGCGTTAGCTGTGCTGTAGGCAGACGGTCAGTAGGCAGCTACCAGGGAAGGGAGGTTAGTGGCACAGGTAATAGGTCAGTCTCAAGTCTGACCCACTGCTTGACAGAACCATGGTGAAACCAGTCTAATACCCTGCTAAGTATTGCTGCAATATAATATAGTTCCAGGTGAGGCAAGCCTGTACCACCTTCATCTCGCCTTCTCAATAAAATGTAATATTTAAGTCTAGCTATAGATCTAGGCCAAATATATTTAAGTAGAATAGACTGTGCTGAACAAAAAAATTAAACAAGGTACCCGAATCGGAATAGTTTGGAAAATGTAAGAAATCTGGGAAGTATTTCTAGCAAAAAAAATAGTTTTTAACGTGTAAACACAGAGTCTGAAAAACAGACAAACTCCACTACAAAATGTAAAAAAATAAGAAATTAGTGGGGGTCCCCCCCCCAAAATCCATACCACACACTTATCTGAGCAAGCAGCCTGGAGGACAGAAAGGGAGGGGGGACAAGTGAGCCCCCCTTCTGAACTGTACTAGGCCACATGTTCTCAACTTAGGGAGGGTGCTTTGCTGTCCACCCCCAAAGCACCTTGTCCCCGTGGTAATGGGGACAAGGGTCTCGTCCCAACAACCCTAGCCATTGGTTGTGGGGGTCTGCAGGCGGGGGGGGATTATCGGAATCTGGAAGCCCCTTTATCAAGGGGGCCCCCAGGTCCTGGCTCCCCCCCCCCTTATGTGAATGGTACCCTACCCATTCAGCAAAAAAGTGTCAAAAAAGTAAAGATGACAGCAGACAGTTTTTGACAATTCCTTGGGAGAAAAAAATATATAAAAAGTATCCCGTGATGTCCATCCTTCGTCAATCACAGCGCCAATGGTCCAGAGAAAAAAACACGGAAAAACTCTGCCTCCATGGGAGGCGTCCTGCCGTCTGCTGTCTTTTTGCGATGACAGCTGTTATATAGCCAAGGGCGGGGCCACCCGGTGATGTAACTCATGAGGCATCAGAGGGGGTGGGTAAACCATTTAAGTCACCGGGTGGCCATGCCCTTAGCTTTATAACAGCTGTCGGAAAAATGGTATATATCGCCTAACACCCCAAAAAAGTAATCAAATTGCAACCAGCACAATGCTAAACAAGTGCAAACCAAAAAGTTTGTATATAAAAGTTATGTGCAGCGCTTATAAGTAAATATGCAAAACCAATGAAGTATAATGTGGATAACCACAAAAAATTAAATAAAAAAAGAATTATGCACTTCTACACATTCATATGTGAAAAGTCAATAAGTGCAATATACTGTAGATGACTACAAGTCCATATACTATAATATAGAGGTTGATACAATGTGAAAAAAGTCCATAAAGGAGTAGTGAAGAGAAAATAACTTCTGAACAAGGAAAGGTATTTCTACCGGTTGTGTAAAGGCTTTCCGGAGTAAGAGGACTCTAATGGGCTTATGCTCAGTGAGTCAACAAGGCTTGTGGTGTAAACACCAATGCATGGAACCTCTACTCTTGTATTTGGGATCAGAGTGGAAGATGGTCTATCCATCCAGGAAACAACACATAACAGCAATCCTTGAGCTGCATACAGACGATCGGAAATTCCGACAAGAAAAACATGGATTTTTTTCCGACGGAATTTCGGCTCAAACTTGTCTTGCATACACACGGTCACACCAAATTCCGACCCTCAAGAATGCGGTGACATACAACACTGTGGCGAGCCGAGAAAAATTAAGTTCAATGCTTCCGAGCATGCGTCGACTTGATTCCGAGCATGCATAGGATTTTTCTCCGTCAGAATTGCATACAGACGATCGGAATTTCCGACAAGAACCTTTCCCGTCGGAAAATTTTAGAACCAGCTCTCAAATTATTCTTGGCGGAAATTCCAACTGAAAAATTCCATTGGAGCCTACACACGGTCGGAATTTCGCAGCATTAGAAATCGCCAGCATGACGTATTAGGTCCTCTCACACAGTCAAAACTTTTCTGGAGAATACTTTCATCTTTCTTCCCTTTTAGAAGGCCACAATCTATGTTCTGTGATCTACTTCTTGTCCTTTCTCAGACTGCCTAATATAACAGCTGTCAAAGCGAAAAGACGGCAGTCGGCAGGACACCTCTCATGGAGGTGGAGTTTTTCTGTGTTTTTTTTCTTGCGATTGTCGGATGGATGGACATCACGGGACACTTTTTTTTAATAAAGGAATTGTCAAAAACTGTCTGCTGTCATTTTAACTTTTTTTACACTTTTTTGGTACAATGGTACAATTCACATGGGGGATGGCGGAACCTAGGGGCCCCCTTGTTAGAGAGCGCTTCCAGATTCCAATAAGCCCCCTGCCCGCAGACCCCCACAAGCAAGGGTTGTGGGGATAAAGCCCTTGTCCCCATCAACATGGGGACAAGGTGCTTTAGGGGGGCCTCAAAGCACCCTCCCCATGTTGAGAGCATGTGGCCTGGTATGGTTCAGTTGGGGGGGAGCTCTCCCCTACCATTTCCTGCAGCCTGCCAGGTTGCATGCTCGCATAAGGGTCCGGTATGGATTTTGGGGGGGACCCACACCATTTTTTTAATTTGGCGCAGGGCTCCCCCTATAAAATCCATACCAGACCTGAAGGGCCTGGTATAGATTTTGGGGGACCCCCTAACCATTTTTTTTATTTTGGCATTAAAGGGGTGGCGATTGGCGAAAGGAGCCGAACGGCGATGCGCATGCGCAGTATAGCGCCGACTTGCCGTTCGGCTCCTTTCGCCAACCGTGACGCGGCTTACGCGACGGGGGGGAGCTCGTTTTTGGGCAAAACGTCAATCACCAGCATGTGAAGAACGCCCACTCCCGCGGGACTTGCAACCCGGATGCACGGGTGAATATGCTGTACTAAGGTATGTACAGCATGAAAAAAATAATAAGAGCCTTAATCGGATTGTAATGTGGGGGGGCAGTGGAATAAGAAAAAGTAGTTTTTAGGGTGAACCACCCCTTTAAGTTCCCCTTAATATCTATACCAGACCCATGCAGTTATTTTTTCAATGATTTTTATGTATATTGCTGGTGTCTTGTCACATTCGGCTCCCCATCACAGATTGCTCCGGAAGTGACGTTCCATCGCCGCCATCTTGCTCCACCCCACGCTCCTGCAAAGTAATGATTGAGTGAGAAGGGGCAAGCGGACATCTTGTTACACCCACCGGAGTTTTAGATTTCACCGTTATTTTCAACACAAAACGGAGCTTATATGCTTAAATACAGTATTTATCATTACTGTGCAGGAGTGTGGGGTGTAGCAAGATGGCGGCAACGAAACATCACTTCCGGAGCAATCTGTGATGGGGAGCCGAATGTGACAAGACACCCCGGGATCCGACAATATATTACAGCCACAAGCAATTTTTTTTTTAATCCAACAAAAAAGTTTTTATTGATGAAAAGGTGGTACACAGCTTATGGCATTCAACATTACACAGTAAAACCAGGAATACATTTTTCATCGACCAGTCCCAGCCGGGCACTGCAGTCACTTGGCATTTCTCTCACCCCCCCTAGTATACATTTCCCCGAATTATAACATTTATCCCACATGCGCTCCCAGCAATCTATCCATAACCAGATCCACCGGTGAAAGCCCCGGTGTATCCAGCCACGGAGCCCAAAGGTTTTCATATTTATGGTTGCTTCCCCTGTGTTGGTAAATGAGTTTCTCCATACGTATCATTTCACCCATCCTATCAATCCACTCCCTTAAAGTCGGAGGGGTCTCAGATTTCCAGTGTATCATAATCAATTTTCTGGCCTGGAACAACGCCCTTTGCACCGCCTCCCTTGTGTACACCTCCTCAACATGTTCCTCCAACACCCCCAGTAAACCTACTCTGGGGTCCACAGGCATGGATACCCCAAAAACAGAATTAACAGTACTCGTCACCTCAGACCAATACTTGTGCAGTTTGGGACATCTCCACAGGAGGTGTATGAGGTACCCATGGTCACGTTTGCATCTAGTACACACATCGTCCGTCTGCATTCCCATCAATTGTAACCTACGCGGCGTATAATACACCCTAAAGATAATGTATAGCTGAGTGAGTCGCTGAGCCACATTCAGTGAGCAGGAACTCACCCCCTGGAATATCTCCTCCCATTGTTCTCCATCCAATTGTCCCACGTCCCTCTCCCACTTTTCCCTTACCATGACTGGATGCTGTCCCAAGAAGTATTGTAGTAGGATGGCGTAACATTCAGAGATAAATCCCTTCGAGGACACAGCATCACCCAGGAGACCGAACACCGGAGTCGGCGACAGATGCCACTCAGAGGACCTACTCTGGGACCTCACTGCGTGCTGAAGCTGCATATATTGAAAAAGCATCGAGGATGGTAGCCCATATTCCACCCGCAAATCTGCGAATGGCCTGAGCCTCCCGTGTCTAAATACATGTTTAATGTGTGTGACCCCATGACTTTTCCACCCACCACCAATCTGTAATTTAGCCAGTTCTGTATAAGTATCATTATGCCATAGGGGGCTGTAGTCACTGTATCCATCAGCTTGCTGTACATATTTGCATTTGTTACATACCTTTTGTATACGATTATACGTGGGATATTTCTTATTAGGTTTGGCGAAAGCCAGGGCCTCAAGTGCCATGGGCCCATCCCCCACCGTGTGTAGCATCAGTGCTCCGGAGGAACCGGCCGGCTCCCTCCCGAAGCACCCCACCAGGTGTTGCAATTGCGCCGCAAGGTAGTACAACCACGGGCTGGGCAACGCCAGCCCGCCATTATCCTTGGGTCTCTAAAGATGTTAGAGTTTAATTCTTGGCGTCTTATTCTTCCAGATCAAGGACTGGAAGATAGAATTCACTATTCTAAAGATTTTTAAAGGGATCACCACCGGGGCGTTGTGGAGGCAATAAAGCAGCTGCGGCATTAATATCATCTTTACTAGGTTTATCTTACCCGCCACCGAGATACGGAGATTGTTCCATGACTTGACCCTTTCCCGGAACCTCTGGAGCAGGGGGGATATGTTCAAATGGCTAAAATCTCTGGGGTTGGCCGTTACATAAATCCCGAGGTATTTGAAGGAAGTCGTGACTGGTATAGGGCAGGACGATGTCACCGTTTGTGTGGCCTCCCCATCTAACAATAGCAGGGCCGACTTTGACCAGTTAATCTGCAGGCCAGAGTACCCCCCGAATCGTGTAATGGTTGCCATGGCCTCCCTCAAAGACGCATCAGTGTCTCCCAACATAAGCAAGGTGTCATCTGCATAGAGCATCACCTTCTCCTGCAGGGGGCCATAACAAAACCCTACTATATACTCAGCCACAAGCAATTTTAAATGACATTTTTTCCTTTAGAAATGTCATCTTGCTGCGGTGCTGTTATAAACACGGAAAAGATGCGCTATTTTACAGGCAGACTAGGGCGACCCCCCCCAGGCACTGTATTTAAAGGAATATTTCACTTTTATTGTTTCACGTTAAGCATTATTAAAAGCACTGCTCCTGAAAAAATGGCAATTAAAAAAAAAAAAAACATTTGCATTGATACATGTCCCCTGGGACAGGACCCGGGTCCCCAAACACTTTTTATGATAATACCTTGCATATAAGCCTTTAAAATCAGCACTTTTGATTTTTCATGTTCGTGTCCCATAGACTTTAGCAGTGTTCACCGAAATTTCGAACCGGTAGGGTTTCGGCTCATCCCTAGTAGAGACATACCCAACAAGACTTGCAGCTGTAATTGCAGTGAAAGGGGGTTCTACAAAGTATTGACTCCGGGGGGCGCCATACAAATGTACACCCCACACTTTTTTCACATATTTACTGTATTTGTAAAAAAAAATTAAATAAAACCATCTATCATTTTCCTTCCACTTCACAATTATGTGCCACTTTGTGTTGGTCTATCGCAGGGGTCTCCAAACATTCTAAACAAAGGGCCGGTTTATTGTCCTTCAGACTCTTGGAGGCCCGGACTTTGGAAAATTTCCTTTCATCAGTGGGAGTAAACATCAGATATTATTAGGGGGGGGGGATAGTGCCCCATTGCTGGTATCATAGGAAGGAATATTGCCCCATTAGTTGTGTCAGTGGGAAAAATGGTTCTCCATTGTTGTCAGATAGCAGAATAGGGTCTTGTATCAGTGGGAGGGATATTGCCCCAAGGGCCGGATAAAGGCAAGCAAAGGGCTGTATCTGGCCCTCGGGCTGCAGTTTGGAGACCACTGGTCTATCGCATAAAATTCCCAAAAAATGTTAGTTTTTGGTTGTAACATGACAAAATATGGAATTTCAAGGGGTATGAATACTTTTTCAAGGCACTGTACAATGCAAAAAGTAAAAATAAGAGTTTAGTGCAAATAAAAGAGAGTGATAAGACATAAAAAGAGAGATTAGAAAGATGTGACTTACCATGGCGGTGTAGACATGTGCTTCTGCTGTAGGAAAAAGAAGGAAATGAGGAGAGAGAGAGAGACACAGAGAGAGAGAGAGGGGGAGAGAGAGGGGGAGAGAGAGAACCTGTTCAATGATGTCACAGAGTCTATTAATACATGTTTTCATGTCTCCATGATTCCTAATGTGTGTTCATATGTTAGTGTGTGTTTATATATTAGTGTGTGTATATGTGTGTATATATATATATATAGGGCCAGATTCACGTAGCTCAGCGGATCTATAGATCCGCTCGATCTACGTGAATTAAGATCCGCTCCCGCAAGTTTAGGAGGCAAGTGGCTAATTCACAAACCACTTACCTCCAAACTTGCGACGGCGGATCCTAAATCCCCCGGCGGAATTCAAATTCCGCGGCTAGGGGAGTGTCATATTTAAATCAGGCGCGTTCCCGCGCCGTTTTAAATACGCATGCGTCGTCCGGGGAATTTCCCGGCGTGCATTGCTCCCACTGACGTCACTAGGACGTCAGTGGTTGCGACGTGAGCGGGACTTGCGACGCGCGTGTTCATGAATCGGCGTACGCAAACGACGTAGGAAAATTCAAATTCGACGCGGGAACGCCGGCTATACTTAACATTGGCTGCGCCTGATAGAAGAAGGGGTAAGTATATGACGGGAAAGCCGCTACGGAAACTTCGTAAGAAGACTGCGTCGGGTCCGCGTACGTTCGTGAATTTGCGTATCTCGCTGATTTACATATTATTCAAGCTAAATCAGCGGGAACGCCCCCGGCGCCATTTTTAAATCGAAAATAAGATCCGACAGTGTAACACATTGTAACACTGTCGGATCTAGCCCTATCTATGCATATCTGATTCTATGAATCAGGCGCATAGATAGGACCAGTGTAAGTCAGAGATACGATGGTGTATCTGTAGATACACCGTCGTATCTCTTTGTGAATCTGGCCCATAGTGTGTATATTTAGTGTGTGTATATGTGTGTGTATATATATGTAGTGTGTGTGTGTATATTTAGTGTGTATTAGTGTGTATATATTAGTGTGTATAAGTTAGTGTGTGTATATTTAGTGTGTGTATATTATTGTGTATATATATTAGTGTGTACATTTTAGTGTGTGTGTTTGTGTATATTTAGTGTGTGTGTATATGTTAGTGTGTGTGTGTATATATTAGTGTGTATGTTAGTGTGTGTGTATATTAGTGTGTATATGTTAGTGTGTGTATTTGTTAGTGTGTGTATGTATGTATATATTTATTGTGTGTATATGTTAGTGTTTGTGTATGTTAGTGTGTGTATATAAGTTAGTGTGTGTATGTTAGTGTGAGTGTATATATTTAGTGTGTGTATATATTTAGTGTGTGTGTGTGTGTATGTTAGTGTGTGTATATGTTAGTGTGTGTATATTTAGTGTGTGTATATTAGTGTGTGTGTGTGTGTGTTTTTGCAGTGATTCTCGGTGTCAGAGACTCTCCTCCTATCAGATGGTAAATGTTGTACACACTTCACTTGCACAGCTTTGGAGTCGGGAACTTTGTACAGCTGTTCTCTGTCTCTCCTCCTCTCTGCCATGGACAGCTGCTGCTTTACACCCCCCCATCCCCCGTCTTATTTCCTCTCTGCACCCCTCCCCCTCCCCCCACACTTGTCACCAAATGTCATGCTAGTCTGGGAAAACAGAGAGGATGGGACTGGCAGAGAGATCAGATTCCACGACTGGCAGAGGGAAATGATAGAAACACTGATAGGATCAGGACATTTAGTAACATCTCTCGTGTAGCGCCTGGTCACTTCCAAGTACCGGTGATATTGGAGTTTAGAGGGAGATCGGAGTGCTAATGACTCTGATCCCAATTACAATATTCAGGGTCTCTGTCTCAGCTTGGCTGTGCTGTGGGCTCATTCTGCTGTTGTTGGGGTGTTGTTCCACCCCAGGATGATAGGTGGCAGCAGTGGAGTCGAGACTTGGGTGCTCTTTCCCAGCAGCCAATTAGGAGAGAGTTTCCTCGCTGGGCATTATGGGAGAGGGTATTTATGGGACAGACGCCATTGGTTCTGGGTCTTCTTCCAGTGTGGCACCCACCTTTAGGGTGACCAATTCATGGCGCCCCGGCATTATGGCCTACCTGGCCGGGGTGCGCGTGCCACGCTGTGTTCCTGGTTCCCGGGACCATGTTGGTCCGGAACATTTGAGCAGCGGCGGGGGCCCAGTGGTCGACTGGGTTCCCATTTGTGAAGATCCCAAGCGGTATAGCTGTTCGGTGGGGAGTCCGTCTGAGGAGAGCCAATGAGAGGCTGGCGATCCAAAAGGATCTCAACAAACCACCGGGGATCAAGGTAGCCGGACACTGAAGGATTGATCACCTGTCAGTCGGTACCTGGGCAACTAGAAGAAGGAGATCCAGGCGTAATTCTTTCAAGGAGGATCATCTCCGTAAGCAAATCAGTGAGGGCCTGTGGCAGAGGTCTCTCCCTGAGTCCTTTCCAGGAGGGTCTGTGGCAGAGGTCTCTCCCTGAGTCCATTCCAGGAGGGTCTGTGGCAGAGGTCTCTCCCTGAGTCCATTCCAGGAGGGTCTGTGGCAGAGGTCTCTCCCTGAGTCCATTCCAGGAGGGTCTGTGGCAGAGGTCTCTCCCTGAGTCCATTCCAGGAGGGTTTGTGGCAGAGGTGTCCCCCTGAGTCCATTCCAGGAGGGTCTGTGGCAGAGGTGTCTCCCTGAGTCCATTCCAGGAGGTTCTGTGGCAGAGGTCTCTCCCTGAGTCCATTCCAGGAGGGTCTGTGGCAGAGGTGCCTCCCTGAGTCCATTCCAGGAGGGCCTGTGGCAGAGGTTTCTCCGAGTCCTTTCCAGGAAGGTCTGTGGCAGAGGTGTCTCCGAGTCCATTCCAGGAGGGTCTGTGGCAGAGGTCTCTCCCTGAGTCCATTCCAGGAGGTTCTGTGGCAGAGGTGTCTCCGAGTCCATTCCAGGAGGGCCTGTGGCAGAGGTTTCTCCGAGTCCATTCCAGGAGGGCCTGTGGCAGAGGTTTCTCCGAGTCCATTCCAGGAGGGTCTGTGGCAGAGGTTTCTCCGAGTCCATTCCAGGAGGGCCTGTGGCAGAGGTTTCTTCGAGTCCATTCCAGGAGGGTCTGTGGCAGAGGTTTCTCCAAGTCCTTTCCAGGAGGGTCTGTGGCAGAGGTGTCTCCCTGAGTCCATTCCAGGAGGGTCTGTGGCAGAGGTTTCTCCAAGTCCTTTCCAGGAGGGTCTGTGGCAGAGGTGTCTCCCTGAGTCCATTCCAGGAGGGTCTGTGGCAGAGGTGTCTCCCTGAGTCCATTCCAGGAGGGTCTGTGGCAGAGGTGTCTCCCTGAGTCCATTCCAGGAGGGTCTGTGGCAGAGGTGTCTCCCTGAGTCCATTCCAGGAGGGTCTGTGGCAGAGGTGTCTCCCTGAGTCCATTCCAGGAGGGTCTGTGGCAGAGGTTTCTCCGAGTCCTTTCCAGGAGGGTCTGTGGCAGAGGCGTCTCCCTGAGTCCATTCCAGGAGGGTCTGTGGCAGAGGTTTCTCCGAGTCCATTCCAGGAGGGTCTGTGGCAGAGACTTTTCCTCGGAAAAAGGTTGAGTGTTCCCCTGATTCCCTTCCCTGCGAGCGTCGCTACGCAGGGGGGCAGAACGGCGGAAAATTCTAAACGTATAAAGTGAAAACACACTGATACAATGCAATCCTATTGGATTACAATAAAAAATAAAATAAAGTGACCTCAGATTGCCCCCCAGTGCTTTCTCCGGTGCCCCTGTCTGCAGTTTTACTGTACTTTGTGACTGTAAACTGCACAGTGACCATGGCATCAAAAAAGCGCGCCTCCACCTCAAAATCGCTATATGACCTGCTGGAAAACAGCGACAGCGATACAGAATCGCTTGCAGAGGAGTTGAGTGACAGCGACGCGTGGGGAAGTTCATCATCAGACGCAGAAAGTGATTTCAGCAATGATCCTGCGACTGTGCCCAGCGATGTGCGGACTTGGTGCTCGATTTATTGCGGTACGGAGCACGTAGCACCCCCAAGATTTCCGTTTACAGGAGCACCGGGGATCAAAGTGGATGTTGAGGATGACGACCCCTTGGCATACCTCGAGCTCTTTTTGAGTGATGAAGTTATCGCCAAAATAGTTTTGGAGACGAATCGCTACCAGGAGCAACAAGCTGCTACCCATCAGCGATTTTCAAGGAGCAGAAAATGGGAATTGGTAACCAGAGAGGACATCTGGAAGTTTCTCGGCCTTATAATTTTACAGGGAGTGGTGGGGAAACACCTGCAGAAATGGTATTGGACAACCAACAAATTACTGACCACTCCTTTTTTTGGCACCGTTATGTTGGAATATAAATTTTCGCTCATTATGGAATATTTGCACTTTGCAAATAATGAAGTTTTTGATGAGAGTTCTCATCCAGCTCCAAAACTGAAGAAAATGTGGGAGATTTACCAACTTATTTTGAATAATTTTCAGCAGACCTATGTTCCGGAGAGAGACATTACTATTGATGAAAGTCTTATGCCGTGTACACACGACCATTTTTCGGGTTCTAAAAAAATGACGTTTTTAAGGGTCTAGAAAAAACTACGTTTTTTTTCAACCCGATCATTAAAACGGCATTGCCTACACACGATCGTGAAAAAAATTCTCTAGCAAAGCGTGGTGATGTACAACACGTACGACGGCACTATAAAGGGGAAGTTCCATGCGGATGACGCCACCCTTGGGGCTGTTTTAGCTGATTCAGTGTTAGTAAGAGACGATTCGCGATTTTCAGTCTGTTACAGCGTGATGAATGTGCCATCTCCATTACGATTGGTAGTTTTACCAGAACGAGGGCTCCCATCTCATAACTTGCTTTTCGAGCATGCGCGGGTTTTTCACGTCATTAAAGCCCACACACGACCATTTTTCACAACCCGAAAAACGACATAGTTTAAAACGTAGTTAAAAAATGCAGCATGTTCGAATTTTTTTTGGCGTTTTTCAGAACCCGAAAAATGATGTGAAGCCCACACACCATTATTTTAAATTACATTTTTTAAAAACAAAGTTTTTTTCATGCCGAAAAATGATCGTGTGTACGCGGCATTATGGCCTACAAAGGTAGACTTAGCTGGATACAATATATTTCATCAAAGCGCGCTCAATTTGGCATCAAGTCATTAATGCTGTGTGAATCCAGCTCTGGGTACATCTGGAATTTGGTCCTGTACACCGGGAAAGGTGCCAAATTCTGCCAGCGATTCAGCGGTTTTGGAATGGCAACCACTTTGGTTGAGCCATTGCTGAAACAGGGCTACTGTGTCACCACAAACAATTTTTATACGTCCCCAAAACTCTATGAGTTCCTTCTACTGAACAAGATGGACACATATGGGACCGCGAGGCCTAACCGGCGTGACATGCCGCCAACCTTTGCCAATAAAAAGCTTGGGGCAGTAGAAATTATTGCCTGGCAGAAAGGAAAAATTATGGCACTGAGGTGGCGGGACAAACAAGACTTGTGCCTTATGAGTACCATTCATAACACCTCAACCGTAATGGTACACACCAAAGGTGGAAAGGATGTGCTGAAGCCACAGGTTGTGTTGGATTACAACCACACTATCGGAGGTGTGGACAGAGCTGACCAGGCCATGACCTTTTATCCAGCCATGAGGAAGCAACAAAAAAATATTATAAAATAATCTCCAGGCATCTTCTGGAGAACAGTGCCTGTGGAATGCCTTCATTCTGATGAAAAGAGTGACAGGCCTATGGTCCATGCAGACTTTGTGTGGAAGGTTGCAGAACTCTTCTTTCTAAGGCACCAAACGCCAACGGCTGTAAACCGATCTGGACGTCGGGCTGCTGGTGTTGTGAACGCGGAACGACTGACTGGTCGTCACTTTATGGACCACATTCCACCCACTGAAAAGAAGACGGCACCCACAAGGATGTGTGTGGTTTGCTGCTCCAAGCGCGACGACATCGGAAGGAAAATCCGAAAAGAAACGCGTTTCTATTGTCCCGACTGTGACGTTGGACTTTGTGCTGTACCTTGTTTTACAATTTTTCATACCCGAGACGTTTACTGAAGCAATACGACTACTAATATTGCACCCTTGTTTGACCCCCAAAAAAATCAGAGGCCCGGATTCAGGTAGAGCGGCGGAAATTTGAGCGGGCGTAGCGCATCTCATATGCGCTACGCCGACGTAACAGAGAGGCAAGAACAGTATTCACAAAGCACTTGCTCCATAAGTTACGGCGCCAAATTCAAAGTAGGAAGGAGGTGGGCGTGATCTATTAAAATGAAGCGTGACGCCATGCAAATGAAGGGCCGAGCGAATGGCGCATGTGCGCGCATGCTCAGAATCACGTTGCATATACTCCCTAAGATACGACGGCTCAATGCCTACGACGTGAACCTAACCTATGCCCAGCCCCATTCACGTACGACTTACGTAAACAACGTAAAATACAGCGGCTGTTACGTGGCCCATACCCTAACATGACTTACACCTGCTTTATGTGGAATAACTTTACGCCAGACGTACGCCTTACATAAATGGTGTAGATTACTGCGACGGGCGTAAGTACGTTTGTGAATCGGCGTATCTCGCTCATTTACATATTTGACGCGTAAATCAATGGAAGCGCCCCTTGCGGCCAGCGTAAATATGCGCCCAAGATACGACGGCGTAGGAGACTTCTTGTTTGAAGAATCATGCGCAGAGATACGACGGCGCATCCGTGCACTTACGCGGCATATCAGAAGATACGTCGGCGTAAGTGTTTTAAGAATCCGGGCCAGAATTTTTGAATATACTATTTACTAAAATGTATTGAATAAAAAGTATTGTTATTATTAAATTATTATAATTTATGATTTTGTGTTTCAAACTTTATCATACCCGAGATGTCTACTAGACTCTGGTTTGGACAGATTTAGGCGAGATATTCCTAAGGTCCCGTACACACGAGAGGATCTATCCGCTGGAATTGATCTGCGGATCAGTTCCAGCGGATAGATCCGCTGGTGTGTACATCCCAGCGGATCTTTTTCCGCTGATTTTTTTGGCCCGACCGATTTCCAGCGGATAAAAATTTCTTAGCATGCTAAGAAATCTATCCGCTGGAATCGGCTTCAGCGGATCGATCCGGTGGTCTGTACAGACTCACCGGATCGATCCGTCCGATTCCCTCCCTCGCATGCGTCGTAATGATTCGACGCATGCGTGGGTATCCTTATATGACAGCGTCGCACACGTCGCCGCGTCATCATCGCGGCGACGCAGCGACACGTCATCGCGAAGGGATTTCGGCGCGGATTTCGATCCGATGGTGAGTACACTCCATCGGATCCAAATCCGGGGAAATCCTCGAGAGGATTTATCCGCGGATACGGTCCGGCGGACCGTATCCGCGGATCAATCCTCTCGTCTGTACCCGGCATTAGAAATACAGGCCTGCAATCTAAAACGCCAAATTTCCATGCAAAATAATAGTACCACTTTCAGCACCTAAAATCTCAAAGAATCATACCACCAGGGAGGTTAATGGCCCCTTCCCCCACTCTCCATCCTGAAACATCCTCCTGTGTGTTTGCAGCAGCTGGCGGGAGGGGAAATGACAGCACTTAGGGGGCACATGGGGGGGGAGGGGCGGTAAGCAGGAAGAATCAAATAGAGGACATGAACATGTGATCTGTGTGGTGGGGGAAGAGGGGGGGGGGCAATTACAAGAACCAATCTCCTTGGCTTCTCTCCCTGCAATCACTGAAAGCTGGCAGGAGGGAGAGGAGGAGAAGCAGCTTTCAGCAGCTGCAGGGAGAGACGCACAGGAGATCAGTTCTTATAATTGCCCCCCTTCCCCCACCACACTGATCACATGCTCCTGTCCACCATGATTCCTCCTGCTGTCCTCTCTTATCTGTGGGGACACACGACTCTCCTCTCACATGGAGTGCAGAGCGGCGCTGTCAGTTTCCTTCAGTTTAGGTGCGGAAAACTGCAGACATGCTGCATAACCCCACACAGCTCCGCCCCGCACATCACACACGGGTTTGGGTGTGAACCAGACATAGAAAACAATTGTTATCTATGTGTCTTGCACAGATGTGCATTTCCCTAGTGCAGAACAAGGCAGATCTCTGCAGATGGTGAGAATAATGACCCCGAACTCTAAACTGATGACCTGTAAAGACTTTTATAGTGTCACCGATGAGAAATGTTTCATATCACAGATTTTCATCATTACACCGACACACACTCTTTATTTTTCTTCATTCAATAAACTTTTTATTATAATGTTACTTATAACAAGATTGCAGTCATAAAATCAGGGAATAGTAAAGGAAGAAATCCGATTGGTCAGGAAAATGACGTGTCTGGAATGTGGAGGCGGAGTCATTATTAATTTGTGTACAATACAATACACAACGTGTTACATTATTATAACAAAGTATTGTAGAAAAGATCACACCACAGAAAATGGGGGAAAGGAGAAAATAAACCCAGATATGAAGGTGACATTTGTGTACGAGGAACACCTTAACAATTACCACCATTTTATTCTCCAGGGCCTCTGCTATCAGAAAATAGATGTTTGGGGGTTTTATCTAATCTTCAGGCCTAAAATCTGCATTTTACCATGTGTGCAAAAAGAATGGAAAACCAGCTCTGGCAGTGAAAGGGTTAATGTGAGCTAGATGGGATCACTCTGCTGTGGTCACACCCTAATCATTAGAGCTCCCCCTAGCTGCAGCCTGGTAATAACATTGCTAGGAGGTCTATTCATTTATCTGCTACATACTTCCCATCTTTATATAAACATCTCCTGACATTTAGGGGTCTAGTCATAAATAATTGTACAGCAATTTTCCGGGTGAAAATACATGTAAATTCCTTCTGTGTGAATGAGGGGAAAATGGAATTTAATTGGCTATTTGCTGGTCGAATAATTTCCATTGATTTAAAATAGAAAATACTACATTTGCCACTAGCTGGAGATAATTGCTATTATACTTAGCGCCACCTAAAGTCCAAACATAGTATTTCTCATTTTAATTCAATGGTTAGTGTAATAGTGTTGTCTTATTTAAGTTCTATCCTTCAGTGTGTACTGTACTGATAAGTGTATGAGTATGATCTCAGGTATTAGTATGAAGACATGTCTGATGAAGGGAAATAAGACGTCTGTTTTTCAAAGAATTTATTGGACTAATGTGACAATCATTCATCCAGCTGTTACAATTTCTGGCTGTGATCTAACACAGTGATTTCCTATGATCATCAGCTCCATCTAGTGGCCATAATCGGGTATTTTTCCTGAAATACCTCAATTAGTGCAATACTGCATTATGGTCACTAGATGGAGTCAAGGAAATCAGAGTATGAAACAAAATACGGACAATATTCATCACAGCTGGGTGAATGCCGGTCATAACCGTTCAACTATTTTATTTATAAACAGACCTCGAAGTGTTTGTGAAATCTTCCACCACAAAATGTACTCAGCCAATGAGAGGTAATGACTCCATTTTTATTTTTCTCCTGCTATCAATGGCCAACACGGTACAACACTTCATCCATGTCTTTGGTGATCTCTGATCTCCTTATGAACTGTTTCTTACATGATGAAGATCAGCCATGGAGTATATCTGAGGTGTATATCAGGGTGTGCTTCTTCCCCACATGAGAGCTGTGATGTCCAGCAACATTCATATACAAGACATTTCCCGCACTCACTAATACACCTCGAGGGGTTGTGTGGGATCCCTGATGTACAGGAAGACAGGACTTCAGAGAGGAACATTTCCCGCACTCAGGACATTAATGCGGCTTCTCCCCCGCGTGAGATCTCTGATGTCTGTTAAGATGGGACTTATCTGAAAAACATTTTCCACACTCAGGACAGGAATACGGCTTCTCCCCCGTGTGAGATCTCTGATGTGTGGAAAGACTGGACTTATCTGAAAAACATTTCCCACACTCAGGGCAGTTATACGGCTTCTCCCCCGTGTGAGATCTCTGATGTTTTGAAAAACCGGACCTATCTGCAAAACATTTCCCGCATTCTGGACATGAATACGGCTTCTCCCCCGTGTGAGATCTCCGATGTGTGTAAAGACCGGACTTCTCTGAAAAACATTTCCCACACTCAGGGCAGTTATACGGCTTCTCCCCCGTGTGAGATCTCTGATGTTTGGAAAGAGCGGAACTATCTGAAAAACCTTTCCCGCACTCTGGACAGGAATATGGCTTCTCCCCCGTGTGAGATCTTTGATGTCTGGAAAGATCAGACTTCTGTGAAAAACATTTCCCACACTCAGTACAGAAAAAAGGCTTCTCCTCCGTGTGAAATCTCTGATGTGTGTAAAGATAGTGCTTCTCTAAAAAACATTTCCCGCACTCAGGGCAGTTATACGGCTTCTCCCCCGTGTGAGATCTTGTATGCACATTAAGATCAGATTTAAAGCGGAAACACTTCCCACACTCAGTACAGGAAAACCTCTTCTCTGTTAGAAGGACGGCGCCGTCCCTCACAGTCTGAGGTTCCTCAGGATAAGAGGAATACGATGGTCCGGCACCGTCCCGCACAGTCTGAGGTTCCTCAGGATAAGAGGAATACGATGGTCCGGCACCGTCCCGCACAGTCTGAGGTTCCTCAGGATAAGAGGAATACGTTGGTCCAGCACCGTCCCGCACAGTCTGAGGTTCCTCAGGATAAGAGGAATACGATGGTCCGGCACTGTCCCGCACAGTGTGAGGTCCCTCAGGATAAGAGGAATACGATGGTCCGGCACCATCCCTCACAGTCTGAGGTTCCTCAGGATAAGAGGAATACGATGGTCCGTCCCGCACAGTCTGAGGTTCCTCAGGATAAGAGGAATACGATGGTCCGGCACCGTCCCGCACAGTCTGAGGTTCCTCAGGATAAGAGGAATACGATGGTGCGGCACCGTCCCGCACAGTCTGAGGTTCCTCAGGATAAGAGGAATACGATGGTCCATCTACACTGTGTGGTGCCGGATGGACATTTGAGGTAGTCGGGTTTTCTCCTGGACTATACTGTGTGATGTCCTCATCTTCTACTTTACAGTCTGGAGACAAAGTGAGACAATCCTCTGAGGTTTTCCTCATCTCCCGTCCATCTACTAAAATAGAAATACAAAGATTATTACTAGACATCAGCTGATTGGTTCCCCTAAACCAGGACTCCGCCCACATCAGGCAGCTTTGTCTCTGAGGATCTTACAATTCCCCCCTCAAGGTAACTAGTAAATGGGTCCTCTAAACTCCTACCAGATCATTTCTTTATTCATGGACCTTAGTCAGAGAATGAGGAAACAACGAGAACTGTCTTTTATAGGAGTGACAGTGATGAGGGGATTATAGGACGAGGGTCAGGAGTATGTAATGTACAACATAGAGTATATAGTGCAGGGGTCAGGAGTATGTAATGTACAACATAGAGTATATAGTGCAGGGGTCAGGAGTATGTAATGTACAACATAGAGTATATAGTGCAGGGGTCAGGAGTATGTAATGTACAACATAGAGTATATAGTGCAGGGGTCAGGAGTATGTAATGAACATGTAGCACCCTGGTGTTTAAGAAGGGTGGCTAATAAATTGAGTTCACCAGGTGGTAGTTATTATTGCTTATTGTTAGGAGATCTACTGATTCCTCTCTAACTTTGGATTTGCACCTTTTCTCTTCCGTCACTAGGTGGCACTAGATAGACAAGGGTGTAGCAAGGTCGGATTATGAATGGATGGGGTGCCTCAGCCAATTTGCAGGGGTTTCTTTGGTCCCTTGGCCTGCTGGGAGAGACTATTTATTTGGGGGGAGTCAGGTGATCAAGGTTTTGTGCCACCTGGACAGCTGTCTGGGTGGACGTGTGTTATGTTGCCCGGGTTCATAGGCCGGAAGCCTGAGGCCTATCCAGGAGCAAGAGAATTAGTGCAGGATTGGGACTGCAGGATTGGAGTCCAACTGAGAGTAAAGATTCAGCCGAACAGGGAACCAGCTGTGGTTGGAGGTGGAGGGGAAGCTGTTGCCACTAAGGGACCATCCACCTTGTTACCAGAGACTACAGTTGGTGAGCTGGAGCCAGTACCAGAGCAATCTTCTCTCCAGCCTGGGACATTAAAGAAGTGGGAAAGCTTCAACAGGTGCCAAGCCAGGGGCCCAGCAGGTTAGCAGGGGTGACGCTCGAGGAATATACAGCGGGTTATCTGTAGAAGAACTCAGGAGATTCAGTGGCCACTGAATCTGGAAGTCCAGTGAGTAGGGAGGAGCCTAACACCTCCCGGTTCGGTTCGCGGCAGAACAAGCGAATAGACCGAAAGTTTGTGCGAACATTCGAACACCGTTAAAGTTCTTGGGGCCCGAACGTGAAAATTCAAAAGTGCCCGCAGGCTCTATATACTCTGAACAGCAGTATACAGGCGGTCCCCGGGTTACAAACAAGACAGGGACTGTAGGTTAGTTCTTAAGTTGAATCTGTTAGTAATTTGGAACTGGTACATTTTGTAAGTGTAGCTCCAGCCAAAAAATCTATTTTTAAGCTTTTTGGAAAACATAGGGAAGGGTTATCACCCCTGTAACATTTGTTTTGCTGTCTGTGCCCCGTGTTCAGAAGATTTCACCTCACTTTCTGTCCCAATGACAATTGGATTTGGAAAATTTGGGGTTATTAGGGAAACAAGGATTGGTGATAAAGCTTCAGTGGAGAGGAGACACCTTTTTCCCATATTAACTCTTACAGGAGAGAATTTCCCTTCCTAGGGGTAGATTTCCTCTCACTTCCTGTTGTCTCCTTCCGTTTGTAAGTAGGAGTCGTTTGTAAGTCGGATGTTTGAAAGTAGGGGACCGCCTGTATATACTATACGGCCTGCCCTATATACTCTGCAGAAAATCGTGCCTTAGCTGTTGGTGGTACCAGAACACAGTAAGTCCTCACCGTTACTCTTGGTGGGTGCAGGAACGGGCCCTGCTGTGAAATATTAGATCAAAAAATGTAATTAACAGGGGCGTGTAAACAGGGGCAGAAAAATTGGGCCTTAGGCAGTGGTGGTAGTGCCCTGAAACAAAAATATTCTTAGAAGCTATCAACATGAACATTGAGGAGGAATAGGATAGTCACTCAGCATAGGCAGTCTTCAAGGGATCCCACATCCATAGAAAAATCAATTGGTTACATCAGCATCAGGTGCTTGGTAGCTGGAGATCCAAGACTGATTCATTTTTATGAAAGTGAGCCGATCAACAGAGTCTGTGGACAGGCGCACTCTGTGATCGGTTACAAAGCCTCCAGCAGCACTGAATGTGCGATTGATGCAGGACAGGCCAGTAGCTCAATTGCATATTGTGCAAGCTCTGGCTCAGCTGCGATTCCCCTGTTTTTAAACGAATTAGACAACGTTGTCTTATTTTTTATTTGTGTAAACCAATCCATCTATCTGTCACCCCTTTTTGATGAACTATTGTGTGTTTTTCTATGATTAAAGTTCATTGTACCATCTCACTTTTTTGCTAGATTGTTCTAGGCCATCAGAACTGCATTGACATAGTATTCTATGTGAATGAGACTTGGATAGATGCACTGAACTATATGTAGATTTATATATACTACCTCTTTGTAAGGTATTTATAATCGGTTGATCCAGGCATTACTCCATATTTTTCGCTCTGTCCAACGAGGCCAAGACATTGCCTTCCACATGCTGGTAGAGAGCCGGAATGGTCTTCCGTGAAAAGAAATGGTGTTTGGGAACATGCCACTGAGGTACCGCACATTCCACAAATTCACAAAAGGGGGCAGTCTACCAGCTGAAAAGGCAGCAGTTGCAGTGCTAACAATTTAGCCAAGCTAGCATTCAGACCAGTGTTTCTCAACTCCAGTCCTCGGGGCGCACCAACAGGTCATGTTTTCAGGATTTCCCTCAGATCAAACTGCTGTGGTAATTACTAAGGCAGTGAAACTGATCAAATCACCTGTGCACAATAATGGAAAGCCTGAAAACAAGACCTGTTGGTGCGCCCCGAGGACTGGAGTTGAGAAACACTGATTCAGACGCTGAGCATGTGGATGGCTGGGACCATATTTCTTTCTACGATTTAGCAACAGGGGTAGGGAAATTTGCCTGCTACAATCGGATGTTGGGACACCTAATTCTACACCTTCATTCCTCTCAGTGCAGGTTTCTGAGAGGACTGAGTGTATAGTGGGGTTGGAGATCCCAGCTGATGAGGAGCAAGGAGAGGTCCGCCTTCTTCTTTCATGTGGGTCTTTTAAGTGCTGTTGCCAACAGACTGCATGGGAGGTCGTCATATGTCTGGTCAAGCATGTGGTGCCCAAGCGGTTGCTGTTTTGGCCACGCTTGATACGCTTCAGATATAATGTTGCAAACAGCAACGGTGCGATCTGTTGCACATGTGTGAAAAAAGGCCCACACCAAAGAGCTTTTCAAAATACGCGGGGAGTCAGCAGCGCCCTGCACATGCTTAGCTCTGCGGTGTGATGCAATAGGGTGGCTCCCCTTAAGCTGCCCCCTGGAGGGCATTCTGCCTTATTGGAGATGTTCCTCCTCCTCCTCTCTTCTATCAGGCACCCAAGTAGAGTCTGACCTCATCATCCCCTCCCTCCTCCTCACTGGAGCAAACTTGGCAGTATGCTGCAGCTGGGGGAACATGACTGCCAGTTTCTTGTCCTTCTTGGGCACCCCCTCTCTCTAGGCTCACGTTACTCCCTTCCTCAACCTGGGTCCCATCATCAGAGCCTTCAAAACGCTGCACATTCTCCTGCAGCATGTACCCGACACTGTGGTAGAACAGTTCGGGGGACTCCTCTGTGCACGATGGTGGGGCTAGGGAAGGATTGACTGATGACATGGAGCCTGGGTGACAGAGGATGAGGACGGCTTTGTTATCCACTCCAACAACTCTTCTGCATGTTGTGGCTCAACGCCGAAAAAAAAGGACATAGGCTTGGCTAGACTGGATGCAGTGGATATATATATGTAGGAGACTGTGTATATATATATATATAATTTATTGGACTGCAGCTCACTGAATCACCTGCCTGCTCAATCTAAATGACACTCTGTCTCTGTCCACGCCAACAACACACTACACAGGGCTGACGTGAATGCAGCCTTATATAGTCTGGGGCGTGGACTTAGTCCCCCCGAGCCATGATTGGCCTATTATGGCTCTCTTTGCTGATGGCGCTGGAATTGGCCAAAGAATGCGGGTCATAGTGCATGCTTTGGCCAATCATCACACAGCAATGAACTGCGATCTCGCAGTACATTATGGTGCGTGACGCGACACTTGAATTTGGCACGAACGCCCCATAATGTTTGTTTTTCGATGAACGGGCGAACAGCCAATGTTAGAGTGGAACTCATGTTCGACCCGAACATAACGCTCATCCCAACTAGTGAGAGACCGGGAGCTCAGGGAGAGAAGATCTGCAGTGAGAGACTGTGTGAGAAGAAGAGAACTATTCTGTGTTACCAAGAGTTATGTAGAACTACCGTTAGTGACTGTAACAAGATTTGTTACCATAGGAGACAGCGGTCCTACCTATACAGAAGTGGTGTCCGGCTGGAGGCCTTCCACTGTATAGCAGTCTACCTATAGAAGTCTCGGAGTCTGCCAATTGTCATTGCATCTACTCAAATGTGTCCTGGCTCTAAACCGGCTCTCCAACCGTTCTTGTTCAGAGATAATAAAGAGTTTGTAATGTACACCATAGAGTATATAGTGCAGGGGTCAGGAGCATGTAATGTACAACATAGAGTATATAGTGCAGGGGTCAGGAGTATGTAATGTACAACATAGAGTATATAGTGCAGGGGTCAGGAGTATGTAATGTACAACATAGAGTATATAGTGCAGGGGTCAGGAGTATGTAATGTACAACATAGAGTATATAGTGTAGGGGTCAGAACTCATGATATTGGAGTTCAGTAATCAGTGGTGGATGAAATGTTTCCTGGAGACAAGTTGCAGAGATCCCACACCGCTGCCTCCCATCTCCTCAGACTGCACTCAGTGACTTGGGTCTGAGACTATACAGACATATCCCTCCACCCGGCACAGCCAGCAAATAACAGAGCAAGTAACCCGGGAGAATTGTTGTGTCAGAGATCTCACTAGACCCGGGCATGGGGCAGAAGACCCAAGGTACATACCCCAGGTGTCTAGGTCAAGCAAACCCTATGGTGAAAATCAACATTTTGCTGCCAGCTGAACCCCAGAATCTCCATAAATCCAGTCTAGAGACATAAATTGTGTCTGCAGCACAGAGAAGGAAGATTATCCGAGAGAAATACAGGAATACAGGACGGGGAACACAGCTCAGGAAAGTGACCAGGGGATTACAGGCTGATATTATCCAGTCCCCGCCCTACTCTGGACCAATCAGTGAGCAGTATGGGTGGAGGAATGGATTTAGTGTTAATGACCCACCTGTGCTGATCTCTGTAGGAGTGTCCTCCTCTATAAATCTCCCCGTTATTCCATCCTCCTCCATAGACTGCTGATCATCCCTCACATACGTCTCTTCTTCTTCTGATTTCACCTCAAATTCTATATCGATTGGATCTCCACTCTAAACCAAGAGAATAAGAGAGAATATCATCTGTAAGATATAAACTTACATACAAAATCCACACATTGTGATACATTTGCCTATATGTCTCAGTCTAATTCTCCCTGCTTGCCCTGTGTAATTCTGCCCTCGGCTAACAGGTTATTGAAGTGCTAATGTCCCCTCTCTATTTCTAAAGGTTAATTGATCTATTGTGTTGTGTGAAGGAGATCTGTGTTTAAGTGGCTTGTGTTAATTATTCTGATTGCTTCATTGTGGTAATTATCTCTCTA
Organism: Rana temporaria; assembly: GCF_905171775.1. Lineage (NCBI taxonomy): Eukaryota > Metazoa > Chordata > Amphibia > Anura > Ranidae > Rana > Rana temporaria. The sequence continues at coordinate 929,642 of NW_024404432.1, read as the reverse complement.
TATGCGGGGTCGAGCGGTCTAGTTAATGTATTCAGTACAACTAGTAATCAGCGTCCTTGATGTCATTGTCTAAAGAAAATGTGTTTTCAGACTCGGCTCCGTCGTGTCTGCCTAATCATCTGTATGGAAGCCCCAGTGTGACGGGGGCGGAGATTTGTCGTTGTAACAGTTTTGGAAATGACATATAAGCTGTGTGATATAACATTAAAGTCTGTCTTGTGCTAGCAGTAAGCCTGGACTAATGTGTGGCTTAATGGGCGATCTCAGGAATATTCCTCCTAGTGGAATATTGGGGTGATGTTCTTATGGAAGAAGGGAATCTTTGACGGGGATATCATACCGATACCGTCACAATTGGTTGGTAGCAGTGGGATTTTCCCTTCTATTCCCCTTCACACCCGGATTCCAAGCAGACACTGGAAGAACTACTGGAAGTTCGTGGAAGGATTGCTAGCAACAAAACCAAGCGGGTCATCATAGCAGAATTAATGGAGCTAGACCAGTAGGACGGGATTGCAGCAACGCCAGCAGTACAAGAGATGGAGACACCAGTGATTCAGGAAGAGGAATCGCCAGCCAACAAGCTAATGAGAGAGAAGCTAGCATGGTTCGGCCCGAACCCAGCGGCGGATGTGGTGCTGAAAGTGATGGACCTGTTAGTAAACGCAGAACTACAGGAGGCTAAACAAATAAGAGACGCAGAGCTACAGAAGGATAAACAAATAAGAGACGCAGAGCTACAGTTAAAACTGGCAGCAGTCCAACCAGCAGCCGCACATTCTCCAAACAGTGAGTACAGCACAGCAGACACAAGGAAGATTCCGTTTAGCGCTTTTAAAGCTTTTGATGAAAAGGACTGTGAGATTGATAACTTCCTGGCGGATTTTGAGCGACAATGTAACCTGCACCGAATAGCTAGAGGAGAGTGGGTTGCAATATTGTCAGGCAAACTGTCAGGCAAAGCTTCTGATGCTTTCCGGACCGTGCCAGATCAGGATATCCATAGCTACGCCCGGGTTAAAGAAGCGCTCCTGGCTCGTTATGCAGTAACCCCAGAGTCCCACCGACAGAAGTTCAGGGACTCACGCAAAACCACGAAAGACTCTTATGCGGAATGGGCATGCCAGTTGTCCCGGTCGGCCTCTAACTGGGCTAACAGCAGCCAGGCCACCACCGCAGAGGACATTTTGCAACTAATGCTCCTGGAGCAATTTTACAATCACATCCAGACGGACGTCAAAGATTGGGTGAGAGATCGCAGGCCCATGACTCTACCAGAGGCCGCGAAGTTGGCAGATGAATATGCGGATACTCGCAAGACAAACCAGGTCACACCACGGGTACAACCTCCATGACCAACGGCACCCTCACACCCACCAGCCGCTAGATACCAACCACCTAACAGACCGGTGACATCTAGCCCTCGCTATCCACGTCAGGAGGACAACGAACAACGCTGCTTCCGGTGCAAACAGCTGGTCACTTCAAGCAGAATTGCCCCATGAATGACAACACCAGGTCAAATTGGTCTCAACCTGGGTACCGCCCACCAGCAGCAGCCCATTGTGTAGACTCGGCTTGGGATCCCCAGGAGCTGGGTCGGGAAGAACCATTGGGCACCCCTTACGAAGCCCTCATGGTACAATCTGTTATTACGGACAACAGGGAACACCATTGTCAGCTGGTCATGGGCTCCAGCCCTGAGCCGGAGGGGCCCTGGATGGAGCTGGGCAGAAAGAGGCACCGCCGGCCACCCTTCAAGAAGAAGAGGTCCTGGAAGCCGTATAACAAGCTGACCTGGGAGGAGAAGAAGCGACTGGAGGAGAGGGAGTCGCAGCGGGCGTCCCAGATGCGGGCCGAGATGTTCGCCAAGGGCCCACCGGTGGCCCCTTACACCACCACCCAGTTCCTGATGATGAAGGACCACGTGAAGAGCCTGCAGGACATGAGCAAGCAGGAGCTGATCCGTGAGTACATAGAGCTGGAGGAGTGCATAAGCCGAATGGAGGAGGAGAACAACCGCCTGAGGTCACAGCAGGCTGACCCCCCCAGGCTCCATGAACTGGAGATGGAGCTGGAGAAGCTCAAAGAGGAGAACCGGCAGCTGCGGAGGGAGCAGAGGGTGGCTGACCCTATGGGGCACTGATCCCCCCCCCCCCCCGGACTCTGAGCACCAGTGCTACAGCATTTCAACAAATATAACTTTTTCTTTTTATGAATCTCCTGTGATTGTCACTTCAGAGCCATAACCTGCCCCTCCCATAGCGGGACACCTAGACGGCGGCGCACAGACCCATCCGCCGTCTTCACACTGACTTCTGGTGACTCTGCAGATCGCACAAAGACTTGGGGACTGACCGGTGTGTGATCTGACGACCCGGTGGCATACCTGAGTCTGAAGCAGTGCCAAGGGAGGTCAGTCACGCCAAACGGAGTTAACCTCGGACTAAAAGCTCTGAACCCGTCAACCCTACTGGACCAGGAAAGGTCCAACCGGGTTTGCCGGAGCAGGGAGCAAAAGGGGGGCCATTGTGATACATTTGCCTATATGTCTCAGTCTAATTCTCCCTGCTTGCCCTGTGTAATTCTGTCCTCGGCTAACAGGTTATTGAAGTGCTAATGTCCCCTCTCTATTTCTAAAGGTTAATTGATCTATTGTGTTGTGTGAAGGAGATCTGTGTTTAAGTGGCTTGTGTTAATTATTCTGATTGCTTCATTGTGGTAATTATCTCTCTATATGCGGGGTCGAGCGGTCTAGTTAATGTATTCAGTACAACTAGTAATCAGCGTCCTTGATGTCATTGTCTAAAGAAAATGTGTTTTCAGACTCGGCTCCGTCGTGTCTGCCTAATCATATGTATGGAAGCCCCAGTGTGAGGGGGGCGGAGATTTGTCGTTGTAACAGTTTTGGAAATGACATATAAGCTGTGTGATATAACATTAAAGTCTGTCTTGTTCTAGCAGTAAGCCTGGACTAATGTGTGGCTTAATGGGCGATCTCAGGAATATTCCTCCTAGTGGAATATTGGGGTGATGTTCTTATGGAAGAAGGGAATCTTTGACGGGGATATCATACCGATACCGTCACACACATCATCTCCACCAGTCCATGTTCTAGATGCTCCGCCCCACCGACCTTGTAACAGTGGGGGATGGTGTGACCTTCCTGTGTGGAATCCCGGGAATACAGAGGACGGGGACATCTCTCTGGGGGGTTCCTGGTATTAGGTGGCTCCATCATATCCTTGTGTCCTTCTGATAACTCCTCCATCACTCCATACTCCTCATCCTCCTCTTTATACTCTTCTTTACCATCAATATTATCATCCCCGAGGTTTCCACTCTGAATATATAATAAAACATTCATTATAATAAACATGTTTGTGTATAAATCATAACCACCAATAATTGTTCCTCATCTACCTGATGATGGTGGGGGATGGTGTGTTCTTCCTCCATCACCCCATCCTCATCATCCTCCTCTTTTATCCCTTCTTTCACCTCAACTTTAGGATCTCTCAGGTTTCCACTCTGAATATAGAATAAAAATGACATCAATGGTAACAATGCAGATAATGTACAGATCCTAATGATACTATCAGTGATTGTTCCTCATCTACCTGATGATGGTGGGGGATGGTGTGACCTTCCTGTGTGGAATCATCCCGGGAATACAGAGGACGGGGACATCTCTCTGGTGGGTTCCCATTACTGGATCCATCTGTAGGAAACACACACACTGACTGAATCCATTGTTTCTATGTGTTTATCAGATGATGGGGGATCTAGGTGGAGCCTCCGTACTGCTCTCTCCTTTACAATAAAGTCTCCTCTTACCCGGTGATGTGAGGGGTGGCTGATTGTCCATCATGACGTCCTTGTAGAGATCCTTGTGTCCTTCTAAATACTCCCACTCCTCCATGGAGAAATAGACAGTGACATCCTGACACCTTATAGGAACCTGACACACACAATGATACAGTCACAATCCAGACACATTCCTTGTCTGTTACTGGATAATGTCCCAGAATCCTCCTCACCTCTCCTGTCAGCAGCTCCATCATCTTCTTGGTGACTTCTAGAATCTTCTCCATGTTGTGTCTCTCGGGTTTTAGGGAGTCACATGGAGGCACTGTGATGGTCATGTGATCACCTGACTTCACAAGAGGAAATCTCTGTATTGGAGAACCAATAGGAATATCATGTTAGACTCCCAGAATCCTCCTCACCTCTCCGGTCAGGTCTGTGTATTATTAATAGAGATAAGAGTGATGTCATGTGACCTCCCAGAATCCTCCTCACCTCTCCGGTCAGCAGGTAGATGATCTCCAGGGTGAGGTTTAGTATCTTCTCAGTCATATGACTCCGGTCCTCCTCCATCCTCATTGGTGCCATCATTTGATCTATACAGGTCTCCTTGTAGACGGATAACTTTGGGAAATGAAAGTAAGAATTATTTGGATGGTATTGGTCACACAATAATAGGATGTGGATGTAAGGGGGGGGGGGGGGACAGGAGTGTTGCTGTACATTTAACCACCTCAATATCAGACATTTTTACCCCCTTCCTGCCTAGGCCAATTTTTAGCTTTAATGATAATTACTCATTCATACAACACTGTTACCAGATGAAATTTATTTTTTTCAGACAGAGTGTTCTTTTAGTGGTATTTAATCCCCACTACGTCTTTAGTTTTTTGCTATATAAATTTAAAAAATGCCCAAATTTTGCAAAAAAAAACATTTTTTGTTATAAAATTGTGCAAAAAAATACTTGTCTTCATAAATTTAAGCCAAACTGTATTCTGATACATTTCTTTGGTAAAAATAACCCAATTCTGTGTATATTTGGTCTGTAGGAAAGTTATAGCGTCCACAAACTATGGGATATATTATGAAAATTGATCAATCCTGATGTATCTCATTTCTTGAGGCCCTAAAATGCCAGGACGGTACAAATATCCCCCAAAGCGACCCTTCTTTTGGAAAGTAGACAGTCCAAGGTGTTTAGTAAGGCCTCGTACACACGACCGAACATGTCTGCTGAAACTGGTCCACGGACCAGTTTCAGCAGACATGTTCGGTCGTCTGTACGGCCGACCGGACAATTTTCCGGTGGATCGGACAGGTTTCCAGCGGACGAATGTTTCTTAGCATGCTAAGAAACATGTCCGCTGGAAGCCTGTCCGTCGGACATGTTCGGTCGTCTGTACGACTCACCGGACATGTCCGCTCGGCCGAAAGCCCTCGCATGCGTCAAAGTGATTCAACGCATGCATGTAAGCATTGACCTTCCAGGGTCGCGCCCGTCGCCGCGTCATCGTCGCGGCCACGTCACCGCGTATCCTGTCCACGCGGATTTCGGTTTGATGGTGTGTACAACCATCAGACCGAAATCTCCGAGTGGACATGTCCGATGAAAACGGTCCGCGGACCGTTTTCAGCGGACATGACCCCTCGTGTGTACGAGGCCTTAGAGGTATGGTGAGTTTTTTGAAGCTGTACATTTTTTTTGTCAGAATTTTTTGGGTTTAAAATGAGGAAATATATATTTTTTAAAAGTGTGAGAAGCAGGTTATTTCTCACACACATCATGGGCATACTTAGAATTACACCCCAAAACACATTCTGCTCTGCCTCCCAAATATAAGGGTACCACATATGTGAGACTTCTTTACAGCCTAGATGCATAGAGGGACCCAAAATCCAAGGAGCACCTTTGGATCTCAAGGAGCATAAATGAGGCATCTAGTTTCCTGACTACCTATTAGAGCTGCACGATTCTGGCCAAAATGAGAATCGCAATTTTTTTGCTTAGAATAAAGATCATGATCCTCTCACAATTCTAGCGGCGTAAAATCTTTCACATTATACAAAAAATGTGGGCTAACTTTACTGGTTAGGTTTTTTTTATTCATTAAAGTATTTTTTTCCAAAAATTGCATTTGAAAGACCGCTGCCAAATACAGTGCGATATAAAATATTGCAACAACCACCATTTTATTCTCTAGGGTCTCTACTAATATATATATATATATATATATATATATATATATATATATATATATATATATATATATATATATATATATATATATATATACATATATATATATATACAGGGCCGTTTGAAGGAATTTGGGGGCCCCAAGCAAAATGGACATGGAGGCCCCCAACCCCCCCCCCCCCCCACACCCACAAAGTCTACAGGAACCACAGCACAGCGATCCACATACGAACAATTGAACATTTGCAAAAAACATCGCTGTACCATAAAATCAGCCACTGTGCCCCATCAAATGCAGCAACTGTGCCCCATCAAACGCAGCCACTGTGCCCCATCAAAAGCAGCCACTGTGCCCCATCAAACGCAGCCATTGTGCCCACTAAATGCCACTAATGTGCTTTTAAAGCCTATTAAAGCCTATGAATTCAGCCACCCGGCTTCAGAAAAGGGTCCGGATGCATGAATAGGGGGTGGCGGTGGTGACGGTGTCCATGGATAGATTCATGCAATGCATAAATATATCCATTATTCATTAAGGGGGTGGCTGGAGAGAGGGGCAGCCTTAATGGGTTCACCGCCATTGCCTGGGTGGTGGACACAGAGAAACCTCCCCATCAGACCAGCTCAGGGTGGGTGGCTCAGTAAGCTACTGTAACTATATAGCTGTGTCTGATAATAATTGTCACCTCGCAATCCACTTACACCCCTGTGAGAGGAGTGTACATTTCTGGCACCCTGAGCTGGTCTGATAAGGGGGGGGGGTGTACTGTATAGATAATATAGCCCCCCCTCCCCTTATCAGACCAGCTCAGGGCGCCAGAAATGTACAGCACAGCAGACACAAGGAAGATTCCGTTTAGCGCTTTTAAAGCTTTTGATGAAAAGGACTGTGAGATTGATAACTTCCTGGCGGATTTTGAGCGACAATGTAACCTGCACCGAATAGCTAGAGGAGAGTGGGTTGCAATATTGTCAGGCAAACTGTCAGGCAAAGCTTCTGATGCTTTCCGGACCGTGCCAGATCAGGATATCCATAGCTACGCCCGGGTTAAAGAAGCGCTCCTGGCTCGTTATGCAGTAACCCCAGAGTCCCACCGACAGAAGTTCAGGGACTCACGCAAAACCACGAAAGACTCTTATGCGGAATGGGCATGCCAGTTGTCCCGGTCGGCCTCTAACTGGGCTAACAGCAGCCAGGCCACCACCGCAGAGGACATTTTGCAACTAATGCTCCTGGAGCAATTTTACAATCACATCCAGACGGACGTCAAAGATTGGGTGAGAGATCGCAGGCCCATGACTCTACCAGAGGCCGCGAAGTTGGCAGATGAATATGCGGATACTCGCAAGACAAACCAGGTCACACCACGGGTACAACCTCCATGACCAACGGCACCCTCACACCCACCAGCCGCTAGATACCAACCACCTAACAGACCGGTGACATCTAGCCCTCGCTATCCACGTCAGGAGGACAACGAACAACGCTGCTTCCGGTGCAAACAGCTGGGTCACTTCAAGCAGAATTGCCCCATGAATGACAACACCAGGTCAAATTGGTCTCAACCTGGGTACCGCCCACCAGCAGCAGCCCATTGTGTAGACTCGGCTTGGGATCCCCAGGAGCTGGGTCGGGAAGAACCATTGGGCACCCCTTACGAAGCCCTCATGGTACAATCTGTTATTACGGACAACAGGGAACACCATTGTCAGCTGGTCATGGGCTCCAGCCCTGAGCCGGAGGGGCCCTGGATGGAGCTGGGCAGAAAGAGGCACCGCCGGCCACCCTTCAAGAAGAAGAGGTCCTGGAAGCCGTATAACAAGCTGACCTGGGAGGAGAAGAAGCGACTGGAGGAGAGGGAGTCGCAGCGGGCGTCCCAGATGCGGGCCGAGATGTTCGCCAAGGGCCCACCGGTGGCCCCTTACACCACCACCCAGTTCCTGATGATGAAGGACCACGTGAAGAGCCTGCAGGACATGAGCAAGCAGGAGCTGATCCGTGAGTACATAGAGCTGGAGGAGTGCATAAGCCGAATGGAGGAGGAGAACAACCGCCTGAGGTCACAGCAGGCTGACCCCCCCAGGCTCCATGAACTGGAGATGGAGCTGGAGAAGCTCAAAGAGGAGAACCGGCAGCTGCGGAGGGAGCAGAGGGTGGCTGACCCTATGGGGCACTGATCCCCCCCCCCCCCCGGACTCTGAGCACCAGTGCTACAGCATTTCAACAAATATAACTTTTTCTTTTTATGAATCTCCTGTGATTGTCACTTCAGAGCCATAACCTGCCCCTCCCATAGCGGGACACCTAGACGGCGGCGCACAGACCCATCCGCCGTCTTCACACTGACTTCTGGTGACTCTGCAGATCGCACAAAGACTTGGGGACTGACCGGTGTGTGATCTGACGACCCGGTGGCATACCTGAGTCTGAAGCAGTGCCAAGGGAGGTCAGTCACGCCAAACGGAGTTAACCTCGGACTAAAAGCTCTGAACCCGTCAACCCTACTGGACCAGGAAAGGTCCAACCGGGTTTGCCGGAGCAGGGAGCAAAAGGGGGGCCATTGTGATACATTTGCCTATATGTCTCAGTCTAATTCTCCCTGCTTGCCCTGTGTAATTCTGTCCTCGGCTAACAGGTTATTGAAGTGCTAATGTCCCCTCTCTATTTCTAAAGGTTAATTGATCTATTGTGTTGTGTGAAGGAGATCTGTGTTTAAGTGGCTTGTGTTAATTATTCTGATTGCTTCATTGTGGTAATTATCTCTCTATATGCGGGGTCGAGCGGTCTAGTTAATGTATTCAGTACAACTAGTAATCAGCGTCCTTGATGTCATTGTCTAAAGAAAATGTGTTTTCAGACTCGGCTCCGTCGTGTCTGCCTAATCATATGTATGGAAGCCCCAGTGTGAGGGGGGCGGAGATTTGTCGTTGTAACAGTTTTGGAAATGACATATAAGCTGTGTGATATAACATTAAAGTCTGTCTTGTTCTAGCAGTAAGCCTGGACTAATGTGTGGCTTAATGGGCGATCTCAGGAATATTCCTCCTAGTGGAATATTGGGGTGATGTTCTTATGGAAGAAGGGAATCTTTGACGGGGATATCATACCGATACCGTCACACACATCATCTCCACCAGTCCATGTTCTAGATGCTCCGCCCCACCGACCTTGTAACAGTGGGGGATGGTGTGACCTTCCTGTGTGGAATCCCGGGAATACAGAGGACGGGGACATCTCTCTGGGGGGTTCCTGGTATTAGGTGGCTCCATCATATCCTTGTGTCCTTCTGATAACTCCTCCATCACTCCATACTCCTCATCCTCCTCTTTATACTCTTCTTTACCATCAATATTATCATCCCCGAGGTTTCCACTCTGAATATATAATAAAACATTCATTATAATAAACATGTTTGTGTATAAATCATAACCACCAATAATTGTTCCTCATCTACCTGATGATGGTGGGGGATGGTGTGTTCTTCCTCCATCACCCCATCCTCATCATCCTCCTCTTTTATCCCTTCTTTCACCTCAACTTTAGGATCTCTCAGGTTTCCACTCTGAATATAGAATAAAAATGACATCAATGGTAACAATGCAGATAATGTACAGATCCTAATGATACTATCAGTGATTGTTCCTCATCTACCTGATGATGGTGGGGGATGGTGTGACCTTCCTGTGTGGAATCATCCCGGGAATACAGAGGACGGGGACATCTCTCTGGTGGGTTCCCATTACTGGATCCATCTGTAGGAAACACACACACTGACTGAATCCATTGTTTCTATGTGTTTATCAGATGATGGGGGATCTAGGTGGAGCCTCCGTACTGCTCTCTCCTTTACAATAAAGTCTCCTCTTACCCGGTGATGTGAGGGGTGGCTGATTGTCCATCATGACGTCCTTGTAGAGATCCTTGTGTCCTTCTAAATACTCCCACTCCTCCATGGAGAAATAGACAGTGACATCCTGACACCTTATAGGAACCTGACACACACAATGATACAGTCACAATCCAGACACATTCCTTGTCTGTTACTGGATAATGTCCCAGAATCCTCCTCACCTCTCCTGTCAGCAGCTCCATCATCTTCTTGGTGACTTCTAGAATCTTCTCCATGTTGTGTCTCTCGGGTTTTAGGGAGTCACATGGAGGCACTGTGATGGTCATGTGATCACCTGACTTCACAAGAGGAAATCTCTGTATTGGAGAACCAATAGGAATATCATGTTAGACTCCCAGAATCCTCCTCACCTCTCCGGTCAGGTCTGTGTATTATTAATAGAGATAAGAGTGATGTCATGTGACCTCCCAGAATCCTCCTCACCTCTCCGGTCAGCAGGTAGATGATCTCCAGGGTGAGGTTTAGTATCTTCTCAGTCATATGACTCCGGTCCTCCTCCATCCTCATTGGTGCCATCATTTGATCTATACAGGTCTCCTTGTAGACGGATAACTTTGGGAAATGAAAGTAAGAATTATTTGGATGGTATTGGTCACACAATAATAGGATGTGGATGTAAGGGGGGGGGGGGGACAGGAGTGTTGCTGTACATTTAACCACCTCAATATCAGACATTTTTACCCCCTTCCTGCCTAGGCCAATTTTTAGCTTTAATGATAATTACTCATTCATACAACACTGTTACCAGATGAAATTTATTTTTTTCAGACAGAGTGTTCTTTTAGTGGTATTTAATCCCCACTACGTCTTTAGTTTTTTGCTATATAAATTTAAAAAATGCCCAAATTTTGCAAAAAAAAAAACATTTTTTGTTATAAAATTGTGCAAAAAAATACTTGTCTTCATAAATTTAAGCCAAACTGTATTCTGATACATTTCTTTGGTAAAAATAACCCAATTCTGTGTATATTTGGTCTGTAGGAAAGTTATAGCGTCCACAAACTATGGGATATATTATGAAAATTGATCAATCCTGATGTATCTCATTTCTTGAGGCCCTAAAATGCCAGGACGGTACAAATATCCCCCAAAGCGACCCTTCTTTTGGAAAGTAGACAGTCCAAGGTGTTTAGTAAGGCCTCGTACACACGACCGAACATGTCTGCTGAAACTGGTCCACGGACCAGTTTCAGCAGACATGTTCGGTCGTCTGTACGGCCGACCGGACAATTTTCCGGTGGATCGGACAGGTTTCCAGCGGACGAATGTTTCTTAGCATGCTAAGAAACATGTCCGCTGGAAGCCTGTCCGTCGGACATGTTCGGTCGTCTGTACGACTCACCGGACATGTCCGCTCGGCCGAAAGCCCTCGCATGCGTCAAAGTGATTCAACGCATGCATGTAAGCATTGACCTTCCAGGGTCGCGCCCGTCGCCGCGTCATCGTCGCGGCCACGTCACCGCGTATCCTGTCCACGCGGATTTCGGTTTGATGGTGTGTACAACCATCAGACCGAAATCTCCGAGTGGACATGTCCGATGAAAACGGTCCGCGGACCGTTTTCAGCGGACATGACCCCTCGTGTGTACGAGGCCTTAGAGGTATGGTGAGTTTTTTGAAGCTGTACATTTTTTTTGTCAGAATTTTTTGGGTTTAAAATGAGGAAATATATATTTTTTAAAAGTGTGAGAAGCAGGTTATTTCTCACACACATCATGGGCATACTTAGAATTACACCCCAAAACACATTCTGCTCTGCCTCCCAAATATAAGGGTACCACATATGTGAGACTTCTTTACAGCCTAGATGCATAGAGGGACCCAAAATCCAAGGAGCACCTTTGGATCTCAAGGAGCATAAATGAGGCATCTAGTTTCCTGACTACCTATTAGAGCTGCACGATTCTGGCCAAAATGAGAATCGCAATTTTTTTGCTTAGAATAAAGATCATGATCCTCTCACAATTCTAGCGGCGTAAAATCTTTCACATTATACAAAAAATGTGGGCTAACTTTACTGGTTAGGTTTTTTTTATTCATTAAAGTATTTTTTTTCCAAAAATTGCATTTGAAAGACCGCTGCCAAATACAGTGCGATATAAAATATTGCAACAACCACCATTTTATTCTCTAGGGTCTCTACTAATATATATATATATATATATATATATATATATATATATATATACATATATACATATATATATATATACAGGGCCGTTTGAAGGAATTTGGGGGCCCCAAGCAAAATGGACATGGAGGCCCCCAACCCCCCCCCCCCCCCACACCCACAAAGTCTACAGGAACCACAGCACAGCGATCCACATACGAACAATTGAACATTTGCAAAAAACATCGCTGTACCATAAAATCAGCCACTGTGCCCCATCAAATGCAGCAACTGTGCCCCATCAAACGCAGCCACTGTGCCCCATCAAAAGCAGCCACTGTGCCCCATCAAACGCAGCCATTGTGCCCACTAAATGCCACTAATGTGCTTTTAAAGCCTATTAAAGCCTATGAATTCAGCCACCCGGCTTCAGAAAAGGGTCCGGATGCATGAATAGGGGGTGGCGGTGGTGACGGTGTCCATGGATAGATTCATGCAATGCATAAATATATCCATTATTCATTAAGGGGGTGGCTGGAGAGAGGGGCAGCCTTAATGGGTGCACCGCCATTGCCTGGGTGGTGGACACAGAGAAACCTCCCCATCAGACCAGCTCAGGGTGGGTGGCTCAGTAAGCTACTGTAACTATATAGCTGTGTCTGATAATAATTGTCACCTCGCAATCCACTTACACCCCTGTGAGAGGAGTGTACATTTCTGGCACCCTGAGCTGGTCTGATAAGGGGGGGGGGTGTACTGTATAGATAATATAGCCCCCCCTCCCCTTATCAGACCAGCTCAGGGCGCCAGAAATGTACACTCCTCTCACAGCACAGGGGTGCAAGTGGGTGGCGTGGTGACACAATGGCAACCCCCCTCACCTAAGGCTTTCACACCTCACCTTAGGCTCAGGCCGGCGGCAGACACCCCGTCATCGCAAGCCGAGGTCCAGGGCAGGACGGGCGGCAGCACTGCAGCTCACAATTCAGCATTGACTCGTCCAGGGCGGCAGCTGGAGGAGAAAACAGTGTGCAGTCGCGCGGCCTGGGACGAGATAGTGACACGTGATAGGCTCAGCAGGAGGAAGTAGGAGGAGGAAGAAGGGCACACGTCAGGCCAGGGCATGCTGTGGCGCTGGATGTGTTCCGGCCGTGTCATCTGAAAAAAAAAAAGACAGGGCTTTCCTCAACCTCGGGAGTCGGGATGGTGTCACCGCAAGGGCCCTGCTTGGGGGCCCCCCGCAAGATCGGGAGCCCCAAGCAATTGCTTGCTTTGCCTCTCCTGTTCCGACGGGCCTGTATATATATATATGTATATATAATGTTTGGGAGTTCCAAGTCATTTTAAAGCAAAAAATAAATAAAAAATATTTTAAACTTGGGGCCAGATTCAGGTAGAATTCCGGCAGAGTAACGTATTGCATTTACGTTACACCGCCGCAAGTTTTACGGGCAAGTGCTTGATTCACAAAGCACTTGCCTGTAAACTTGCGGTGGCGTAGCGTAAATCCGTCCGGCGCAAGCCCGCCTAATTCAAATGGGGCATGGATCATTTAAATTAGGCGCGTTCCCTCGCCGAACGTGCTGCGCATGCTCCGTTTTGAAATTTCCTGCCGTGCTTTGCGCGAAATGACGTTGCACCGACGTAATTTTTTGAACGTCGACGTGAGTTACGTCGTTTCCTATTCACGGACGACTTACGCAAAAAAAAAGAAATTGAAATTTGACGCGGGAATGACGGCCATACTTTGGCAAGTCTAAAGATAGGCCAAGAAATAGCAGCTTTAACTATACGCCGGAAAAAGCCGCCTAGCGACGATGTAAGAGAATGCGATGGCCACGCGTACCTTCGTTAATCGCCGTAAAAAACTAATTAGCATACCCGATGCGGAAAACGACGCGAACTCCACCCAGCGGGCACCAAAGTATTACACCTACGATCCGAAGGCGTACAAAGCCGTACTCCTGTCGGATCGAAGCCAAAAGCCATCGTATCTTGGTTTGAGGATTCAAACTAAAGATACAACGTGGCAAATTTGAAAGTACGCCGGAGTATCAGTAGATACTCCGGCGTACTTCTTCTCTGAATCTGGCCCTTGGTGTTTAAGTGGTTAAACTTTCCTAATCTACACACAGAAGTCTATTCCTTTACTGTAAAAGACAAATTGTTACAATGTTTAGACTTAAAGGGGATGTTCACCGGATTTTTTTTTTTAAAGCCAGCAGCTACAAATACTGCAGCTGCTGACTTTTAAAAAATGGACACTTACCTGTCCAGGTCGCCCACCGCTCGGCTCTCGGCTTCCCCTGCCGCCAATCAGGAAGTGAAGCGCTGTGGCTTCACTGCCGAGTTCCCTGATGCGCCGTCCCTGCTGTGTTCTGGGAGCCGTGTGTTTCCCAGAACACAGCAGGGGGGGGGGTTGGGCTGGTGACGCGACGGGGCGGGACTCCCGCAGGAGTCTATACCTGAAAGTGGTGCAAATACCTGTTTTATCTGCACCCCCTCCGCCCTGAAAGGTGCCAAATGTGACACCAGAGGGGGGGAGGGTTCTGAAAAGCGAAGGTTCCATTTTGGGTGAACCTCCACTTTAACGTTCCACTGATAAAGAATGTTCTAATTCTTGGCAGACTGTCTGGATTTTACAGCTGTGGCTTCAGCGGAGCAGAGAGAATTCTCTGCATAGAAAGATCGGGAAATACTTTGTCAAAATCGCAATGGGGAAAACAATTGTGATAACGATTCTTGACGATTAATCGTGCAGCTCTACTACCAATCACATTTTTGAAGGCCCTGGAGCACCAGGACAGTGAAATACCCACAAAATGACCCAATTTTGGAAAGTAAACACTCCCAGATATTTTCTGCAAGGCATAGTGAGTGAAAATGTCGATATTGGCCACAAGGTTTTTTTAAATGCAGGAAAGAAAAAAAAAAAATTTCTTACACAAAGTTGTTAAATAATAAAATGTTTCTAATACACAACATATAAATACTTAGAATTACACCCCAAAACACATTCTGCTACATTTTATAGAGTATGGTGACACCACATGTGTGAGACTTTTTTGTGACCTGGCAACACAAATCCAAGGAGCACCTTCAGGAGTTCTAGGTACATAAATTACACATCTCAATTCCTGACTGCCTATGACATTTTTGAAGGCCTTTGAGCACCAGGACACTAGAAACACCTACAAAATGACCCCATTGTGGAGAGTAAACACCCCAAGGTGTTCTTTAAGAGGCACGGTCAGTCTTTTAAAGAATTAATGTTGTTGTCCCAAGTTTTTGAAAAGCGTGGAACGAAAATTATTATTTTCGTTCCATTAACAGAGATGTCAGTTTAATAAGATATTTCTCACACAGCATGGACATACTTAGAATTACACCCCAAAACACATTCTGCTCCTCCTCCTGAGTATGGTGATTCCACATGTGTGAGACTTTTTCACTGTCTGAACTGATTATATACCGGACATTGGGCTCAATTCACTAAGTAGTATCTACTGCTCTAAAACCTGCGGTAAAATGCCACTTATCGTTTTTAATGTTTTTTGCAATTCACTAAAAAAATGCTACCACATGAGCTATTTTATTAAGTGATGAAGTATTTTAGTAGTTAAAGCTTCCAGTAATTTTACACTGGTTATAGCCAGTGTCCTTAAAGCGGAGGTTCACCCTAAAAACATTTTTCTAACATTACATTGTGCTCACTTCCAACATTGACAGGCTTCCGGGTAGTGGCTCCCGCGGGAGTGGGCATTCCTATGCAGAGGCTAAGTGATTGACGTGATGACAAAAACTTCCCCTCGGCGCATAAGGCGCGTCACCAGTTTCCGAAAGAAGCCGAATGTCGGTGCGCAGGCGCCGTATAGAGCCGACTCGCAGTTCGGCTTCTTTCGGAAACTGGTGACGCGGCTTATGCGCCGGGGGGAAGTTTTTGTCATCACGTCAATCACTTAGCCTCTGCATAGGAACGCCCACTCCCGCGGGAGCCACTACCCAGAAGCCTGGGGGGGGGGGGGGGAATAGCTATACGACGTTATGTACAGCAAAAAAAAAATCAGCATTCTGTCAATGTTGGAAGTGAGCACAATGTAATGTTAGAGAAATGTTTTTAGGGTGAACCTCCGCTTTAACAAGCAGTAAAGAGCTGGTTGGGTGTTAAGGAGTGAGCAACTGCTTGCATCCGTAACAGCCAGTAACTGTCATGTTTGTTAATGATTGGGCGGCTGCCATTTCTGTAGCAACCATGAGTCATCTGCTGTCAGTGAGATTCCCCACCGACAGTAGAAGGTAAACAAAAGAATTGCCAGAATTAAAAAATGTAAATAAGAAACAGCATGGGGTCCCCAATCCATACTAGACCCCTATTGAGAGTTGCTTGCTGGGTGGATGACGTTGTAAGGGGGCGGAGTCACCCAGTGATGTCATTAGGTTGCCCCACCCCTTACTTTATTTAGCGGTGGGAGGCTGCGGAACTGTCAGGTTTTTTTTCCCACTTGGGTCAGCGGCTGGTGTTCATCATGATTGATGTCGGATCTACTTCTGGGGACATTTATTTATTTTTTGAGGGGGTTGAATAAAATAATTGTCAAACACTGTCTGTGTGTTTTTACTGACTTCTACCAATTTTTTGGGTGAATAAGTAAAAGTACTACGTACCCCATACCCAGTCACATAGGGGGTGGGATCTGCCCCCTTGTTAAAGGAGGCTTCCAGATTCCGATAAGCCCCCCACCAGCAGATCTCCACAACCACCTGGCCAGGGTTGAGGCCCTTGTGCTCATCAACATGGAAACAAGTTGCCTAGGGGCAGCCCCCTTGCCCCAAAGCACCCCATATGTTGATGGCATGTGGTCTAGTATCATTCAGGAGGGGGTGCACTAACTTGTCTCCTCCCTTCTTGCCTGCTCTAAAATGAAGAGAATGTTCCGGTCCCATAAATGGGGAAATGCTCTGACCCTGAAGAGGTTAATCTACAAATAATAAATGTTGGGGCAGCGCTTGCACTATGAATAGTAAGGTGCATGAACCAGACAACGGTGAACCTAAATGCACTTCTGGCGCCGGGGATCAAATATCAACTGATCCCAAGTGAAGAAAAAAGATGTAGCAACAAGTGGAGTGGAATCTATCAATAGTGATTAAAATTGATAAAAAAGCCAAGAGCAGCTATTTAAAATGGGTAAAACCATTGACAGTATAAAAACAAAGTATCAAATAAATAGAACTATGGTTCAAAATGATAAAAACAGCGCTGTGTAAAAAGTAGTAAATAACCCCAAAAGAGAGGTTTCTAGTGAAAATACAGGTGTGGAGTACTGGGTGATCAATAAAATCAGGTGGAAGTGCACCCAATACCCTATTTAAGATTCACCCGTATAATGTGAGAGTGCCCACTTCTGAAATGCAGGCTTACCGCAGCCTGTAAAGGGGACGGTTTAAACTCACAAGCACTCCTTCAACTGATCTTCCAAGTCTCTGTGACGGTCAAGCTTGGTGATGTTACATGTAAACAATAAGAACACTAAGATAGTGAAGTATTGCTAAAACATTAAACCATACACTCTTAAGGAGATAAATTCCCCTATGTAAAATGCCCGTACAGGAAAAATAAAGGAAAAATAAACAAGAATGAACAAAAAGCAAGCCTGTATTCTCTGCTGTAGTCTGCTGTAGACACCGTCCTATGGACACCAGGGGCCGCACGAGTGCTTCTGACGCCGGTAAACAGGTGGATGGTTTGTAGACTGCAGAGAGGCTTCCGTGTTGCGCTGTTGTAGCCACGCCCTGACGCGTTTCTTCACTTCCGACTTCAACAGAGGGCGTGGCTACACAGCGCTGTCACTATCCCTTTGTAACCTGTCGGCGACAGCTATTGGATGCGCATGATCCGCCCCCCGGACACGATAGGTGCACGCCGGACCAGGAGGAGGCACAGACATCAGCTATACCGATTAGGGAAAGAATAGGGGACTATGGACTAGTAAACGGCTGCACTTTTAATCGAGAACTATATCTCTCAAATATACCAGCAAACTGGATGCATATAACAATTAAAATCACGGGGGAAATTATTTGTAAATAATTTCAGCAATCCAGCATTGGTTATTAAAAACGTATGATTTAGAAACATATAACAAAACTAGGGAGAGTCCGCTCAGCCAATCAAAGAAGGCCTGGGCGGGAGTTATGCAAATTAGCAAGCGAGACATGTAACAGATATCTGGAAGCCGTGCTTTACACAGCCAATCATCAAAGGCTAGGGCAGGTTGTTTCCACAAAGCAGGTTCAGTAACATGTGTAGTGTTGGTTCAGTCGTCCCAGACAACGCACCAAAGGTATAGGGAAGTGCTAATAGTGTCTATATTTCTTTCTTTATGGGGGACTGGACAAAATAGATAAAAAATGGCACAAAAGCAGTGGCTGTGTGGCAAAGATAACAGCGTGTGTAGTCTATTATTGAAACAAAGTCCATTTAGGACCTACATATTAAACGTGTCATCTGTGGAGTTTGTCTCACGTATAAATCCTACTCCCCTTTAATAGGGTAAATGGATAATGTATAGCGCTACTACTGGTTACAACAGATTAAGCGATGGTGATCACAGAAATATATGAGCTAGAGAATACACTCATTAAATATTTCCCATTACAGACACCAGTAGCACAAATAAGAAGGTGCAGCAGTAAATATATGCTGCAACAATGTATGAAAGAAGGAGAATAAATGTAATATTATAAAAATAGTACTATAAAAAATACTATATATAAAAAAAATACTATATATAAAAAAATTGTTAAATTAAAATTGATATATATATATATATAAAAAATGGTCAAAAGGATATCAAATAAACGATATCAAGCAAAGGAGGACAGATTAACGTTGTGAAGGAAGAGGGGATTAGTAGCAGACGGATGCATACATATGTATAGACACATATATATATATATAAAACACAGTAAAATGTGCTAAGAATATATATATATATAAAAATGGGTAAAACTAGGTGAAAGATCAGTAAAATATCAATAAAAGAACAATAAAAAATCAATCAAATGAGGCCCATAAAAACTTCTAAAAGAGGAGAAATAAAACACAGACATATATGTGTATATATATATCCCCTTCAGGTAAGAACAGAAGTAAGGGTCACTGAGAGATGTCTTGTTGTGGACCACCGTATAGGTATTTTAAGAGTCACTGATGAAGCAATTTATATCAAGTTCAACGTTGAAGCCTTTTGGCAACAAAGTATCAACGGCATAGATCCACTCAGTCTCACGTTTTGAGAGTTCTCTAACTATATTAGAACCTCTCCATGATGCTTTGATATGGTCGACACCCCAAAATTTGAGGCCAGCTGGGTCCTGGTTGTGATGCTGTTTAAAGTGAAGTGACACACTATGGTCCTTGTATCCCAACTTGATATTCGCCACGTGTTCAGCTATTCTGACCTTCAGGGCACGTTTAGTTCTCCCTATATACAATAACTTACATGGGCACTCCAACACGTAGACCACGTGGGTGGTATTACAAGTAATGAAGTCTTTTACAGTAAATATGATTCCATTCGATGTAGAAGTAAAGGTTTCCACGGGGCCTCTAGACCTGTCGGCTTCTCTGCAGGGAAGACATTTTCTGCATGGAAAAAATGAGTCCTTATCCCAAAAGGAAGGGGGTTTCTTTGGGGCATCCAGCACTTTTTTCACGATCTTATCGCCAATGCTCACAGCCTTTCTATATATGAACCCAGGATTGGACGGCAGGACTGTACTTAAAATCTTATCTAAAAACAGGATATGCCAATGAGTTTTAAAAATTCTCTCTACTTCTTTGTACTGGCTGTGGTATCCAGAAATAAAACTCCACTCATGTGTGTTTTTGATTTTTGGTGGCATGGACCTGGTTGTCAGAAGGCAGTTTGCTCTTGGTATCAGAGAGAGGTCTTTAATAATTTTTTCCAGATGTGAATCCTTATATCCCTTTTCCACAAATGTATCTTTGAGAACAAGGGTCTGTGAAATGAAGTCAGTATCTTCAGTGCAATTGCGTTTGACCCTCATTAACTGGCCCTTAGGTATATTCCTAAGCCACATGGGATGGTGTCCACTGTGTGTTGGTAGATAACTGTTTGAATCAGTAGGTTTAAAATACACCTTAGTTCCTAATCTGTCACCATTCCTATAAATAGCACTATGGACAAAATATCTGAATCCACAACACGATAGTTCCAATACACCTTTCTGATAACAAAGTGTCAGATAACTCCTGGGGTAACCTGGCGGCACTTACTCAGAAAACCTCCAGCTGTAGATGACTAGGTGTGCTGGGCTCTTTAGTCCCACAGAGTTTGTGGTGCCTGAGAAACAATAGACACCTCTATAGCAGTAAATGGGGAATACCAACATAAGGAGAAGAAGTGCTAATCCACCGCCAGAGTCTTGGCTGCAGATACTCCGGTGGTTTGCGGCATGTCTCGTTGATAAAATCCCCCC
Organism: Rana temporaria; assembly: GCF_905171775.1. NCBI lineage: Eukaryota > Metazoa > Chordata > Amphibia > Anura > Ranidae > Rana > Rana temporaria. The sequence continues at coordinate 909,109 of NW_024404432.1, read as the reverse complement.
CCCCCCTCCAACTTTGGGTTCACCATCCCATCCCCCCAAAATCCCGTCCCACAGACTCCTATTGTGAGACTCATCACAGTGTCTCTGGAGGGGCGCTGATCATTCCTGTGTAAAATCTTACAGAAATCTTCCCTAATCCCGACCTTTAATTATCATTTCATTCCCCCCCACATACATTGTCTGGAACCGACATCAATAACTCCCCTCGTGGTACAGACCATAAATTCCCTCATTGTAATATACGAGGATATTCTACATTTCCACACTATATATGTGTGTATCATCATCTGCTGGAGATAAAAGACGTCACAGTGACTATGGAGGAAGAGGACGGACATGACGGGGGTTACTGGGTGTAAATAGAAGATAAGATCTTATTACCTCTTCTGCCTTTCCAGCAATGTCTTCTCTCTACTTCCTCCCGACTCACCTCTCACCTGGAACTTTCTGTGTGTACCTGACATCACTTCCGGTCTTCCATAGAGACGTCCTGTGTAGAGGTGAGATCACCACCTTGTGGAGCTCAGGGGTACTGCAGAAACATCTCGTAGTATGAACATGGCCTTGTGCTGTGTGTGTATGTACTGTATATCCTTATAGATGGGTCATCTCCACTCCCACCAAGGGGGACAGAAATATATTACTGCTCGGGGGAGGGGGGAGACATTTTGGCCCCTTTGATTTTGCAGTAAAATTGATGTGAGATTTAGTCATGTAGAACATCTGTTATATGGATACAAAGAACCCCAGCCGAGAGTAAAGGGTGGAAATGGCTCCTGATCCCCAGATTTGGGCAATTATGTCCCCAATATAAATAGAAAAAAACCTGCGCTATGTGTAACAACTCAAATACCTCCAGAAATAACTTCTACCGGACTGCTGCTGTAACAAAGGTAAGTCTTCCCTTTATCACCTAGAAGAGCATTATGTGTCACAGCGCTGTCCTATTGTGTGTGCCGCCCATCAATTATCACAAATACACTAAAATATGTGGAGACATTCATATATAAAGTGCTAGGGGCCCCAATAATATTCTCTGCAGATCTACTGCTTCCAATTTACACCTACTTCATTCATCTTATGGTGTTTATCAGTAAATGAAGTAATCTGATCCATGTGCAAATTCATATACAACATAAAGTGCTTTGTACTCAGGATGATGTTCCCTGCAGATCCACTGCTTCCACTTTACACCTACTTCTTTATTCTTATAATGTTTGCTGCTTTATTAAAAAAAAATCTCAATATAGTGTTCTCTGCAAGTCCACTGCTTACACTTTGCATCTACTTCAATTAACTTATTAATAAAACAATCCACAAATCAGTGAAAAGTTGATAAGGTGTGAAAGTTCTCGGTGCTCCAAACTGTGCCAGCTGTAGTGTAGCCACGCCTTCTTCCACCTCTTACACACGTGATGGTGAGGGCGCCCCCTTAGTAGTGCTTCCCCACTCACCAGAGCAATATGACTCCCAGCTTTTCATCTACCAGAGTCACCAACATCCTTCACACTCTCCTCATCTCCGATGGATCCTCCTCGCTCACTCCTGCAAGTCTGCTGCGGTTTCTGTCACTTCCCTCCTAGACTCGGCTTCCTCCTCCGACCGCTGTTCCAGCAGGAGCTCTGCCTCTTTATATACACTCAGGAGCTCCGCCTCTTCATACACACTCAGGAGCTCCGCCTCTTCATACACAATCAGGAGCTCCGCCTCTTCATACACACTCAGGAGCTCCGCCTCTTCATACACACTCAGGGCTCCGCCTCTTCATACACACTCAGGAGCTCAGCCTCTTCATACACACTCAGGGCTCCGCCTCTTCATACACACTCAGGGCTCCGCCTCTTCATACACACTCAGTAGCTCCGCCTCTTCATACACACTCAGGGCTCTGCCTCTTCATACACACTCAGGAGCTCCGCCTCTTCATACACACTCAGGGCTCCACCTCTTCATACACACTCAGAGCTCCGCCTCTTCATACACACTCAGGAGCTCCGCCTCTTCATACACACTCAGAGCTCCACCTCTTCATACTCACTCAGGGATCCCCTCATATCAGTGATCAGTGAAAGAAGGACATTTTTACATTATCATGAAATTGTTGTTACTGAAAGACAGAAATTGATCAATTCACAGGGAACCCCTAAAATCCTTTGGAGGATCCCTGGCTGATAAAGGCCGGACTAGTCAGTAATATATTTCTATCCCCCTTGGTGGGAGTGGAGATGACCCATCTATAAGGATATACAGCACATATACACACAGCACAAGATCACTTCAATATATTTCTCAGGACTGCAGTTCCTCTGAGCTCCACAAGGTGGTGATCTCACTTCTATCAGGAAGACAGACAGGAAGTGATGTCAGGTACAGACAGGAAGTTCCGGGTGAGAGGTGAGTCGAGAGGAAGGAGAGAGAAGACGTTGCTGGAAGAGGCAGCAGAGGAGGTAATAAGATCTTGGGACAGATTCTCGTAGTTTTCCGTTTCTTCGGCGTAGCATAGCATATCCCATTTACGCTACGCCTCCGCACTTTTTACGGGCAAGTGCTGTATTCTCAAAGCACTTGCTCCGTAATTTGCGGCGGCATAGCGTAAATGGGCCAGCGTAAGGCCGCGTAATTCAAAGTAGGAAGGAGGGGGCGTGCTGTATTTAAATTAAGCGCGCCCCCGCGCCGAACGAACTGCGCATGCGCCGGCCGTAAACGAAGCCCACTGCGCATGCTCCATAGTACACCGCAAATACATTGGTTTCGACGTGAACGTAATTAACGTACAGCCCTATTTGCGACGAGTTACGTAAACGATGGAAAAACCTGATGCTGTCCCGACGTCCATACCTAACATGGTGTACGCCGGACCTACGCAAGGTTACCCCTCATACAGCAGGAGTAATCTTACGCTTACGCAAACTATGACGACGGCGCGCAAATACGTTCTGGAATCGGCGTATCCCGCTCATTTGCATATTCGACACAGAAATCGACGGTAACGCCACCTAGCGGCCAGCGTAACATTACAACTTAGATCCGACGGTGTAAGTGACTTACGCAAGTCGGATCTAAGCAAAATCTATGCGGAACTGATTCTAAGAATCAGTCGCATAGATAGGAGGCCTCAAAAACAGAGATACAACGGCGTATCTGGAGATACACTGTCATATCTCAGCTGAGAATCTGGCCCCTTATATTCTATTTACACCCAGTAACCCCGTCATGTCCGTCCTCTTCCTCCATAGTCACTGTGACGTCTTTTATCTCCAGCAGATGATGATACACACATATATAGTGTGGAAATGTAGAATATTCCCGTATATTACAATGAGGGAATTTATGGTCTGTACCACGAGGGGAGTTATTGATGTCAGTAAATGTCGGTTCCAGACATTGTATGTGGGGGGAATGAAATGATAATTAAAGGTCGGGATTAAGGAAGATTTCTGTAAGATTTTACACAGGAATGATCAGCGCCCCTCCAGAGACACTATGATGAGCCTCACAATAGGAGTCGGTGGGACGGGATTTTGGGGGATGAAATTGTGAACCCAAAAGTGGATCAATTTTACCAAAAATATGTCCCGTCATCCATTGGAGTATCTGTGGCTGGGACCCTGGCGGTGGATTAGCACTTCTGCTCTCGCCATTTTCCTGCTATAGAGGCATCTATTGGTTCTCAGGCACCATGAACTCTGTGGGACTACAGAGCCCAGCACATCTAGTCATCTACAGCCGGGGGTTTTCTGAGTAAGTGCCGCCAGGTTACCCCAGGAGTTGTCTGACACTTTAATATAAGAAAGTTTTATTGGAACTATCGTGTTGTGGATTCAGATATTTTGTCCATAGTGCAAGCGCTGTCCCAACATTTATTATTTGTAGATTAACCCCTTCAGGGTCAGAACATTTCCCAATTTATGGGGCCGGAACATTCTCTTCATTTTGTAAATAAATTCTGGTAATAAGTTTTACTGTGTCCCCGATCACCTCCACACCAGTAATTGTGTCCCCGATCACCTCCACACCAGTTATTGTGTCCCTGATCACCTCCACACGAGTTATTGTGTCCCCGATCACCTCCACACCAGTTATAGTGTCCCCGATCACCTCCACACCAGTTATTGTGTCCCTGATCACCTCCACACCAGTTATTGTGTCCCTGATCACCTCCACACCAGTTATTGTGTCCCCGATCACCTCCACACCAGTTATTGTGTCCCTGATCACCACCACACCAGTTATTGTGTCCCTGATCACCTCCACACCAGTTATTGTGTCCCCGATCACCTCCACATCAGTTATTGTGTCCCTAATCACCTCCACACCAGTTATTGTGTCCCTGATCACCTCCACACCAGTTATTGTGTCCCTGATCACCTCCACACCAGTTATTGTGTCCCTGATCACCTCCACACCAGTTATTGTGTCCCCGATCACCTCCACACCAGTTATTGTGTCCCCGATCACCTCCACACCAGTTATTGTGTCCCTGATCACCTCCACACCAGTTATTGTGTCCCCGATCACCTCCACACCAGTTATAGTGTCCCCGAACACCTCCACATCAGTTATTGTGCCCCCGATCACCTCCACACCAGTTATTGTGTCCCTGATCACCTCCACACCAGTTATTGTGTCCCCGATCACCTCCACACCAGTCATTGTGTCCCTGATCACCTCCACACCAGTCATTGTGTCCCTGATCACCTCCACACCAGTTACTGTGTCCCTGATCACCTCCACACCAGTTATTGTGTCCCTAATCACCACCACACCAGTTATTGTGTCCCTGATCACCACCACACCAGTTATTGTGTCCCTGATCACCTCCACATCAGTTATTGTGTCCCTGATCACCTCCACACCAATTATTGTGTCCATGTTCACCTCCACATCAGTTATTGTGTCCCTGATCACCTCCACATCAGTTATTGTGTCCCTGATCACCTCCACACCAATTATTGTGTCCATGTTCACCTCCACATCAGTTATTGTGTCCATGTTCACCTCCACATCAGTTATTGTGTCCCTGATCACCTCCACACCAATTATTGTGTCCATGTTCACCTCCACACCAGTTATTGTGTCCCTGATCACCTCCACACCAGTTATTGTGTCCCCTATCACCTCCACACCAGTTATTGTGTCCCTGATCACCTCCACACCAGTTATTGTGTCTAGGGTTGAGCGAACCCGAACTGTAAAGTTCGGGTTCGTACCGGACTTTTGGATTTTTTTGTACCCGAACCCGTACAATTTACTGTAAAGTCGGGTTCGTGTTCGGCAATGTAATGGCGCGCTGCAGGGCAGCCAATCACCATTTGTTTTACTCGTGTGACCTAGAAGCCATCACAGCCATGCCTACTAATAGCATGGCTGTGATTGGCCAGTGCAGCATGTGACCCAGCCTCTATATAAGCTAGAGGCACACAGCACAGATCGTCACTCTGCTTCAGATAGGGTAGGGAAAGGCTGCCGCTGCTGCTCTCAGGGAGAGATTTAGATGGGAGTCAGACTGTCCTTCTTCAGAAACACCAGCACTGCATATCTTAGGCCTGGTACACACGATAGGATTGATCCGCGGATACGGTCCGCCGGACCGTATCCGCGGATAAATCCTCTGAGGATTTTAATCCGATGGAGTGTACACACCATCGGATTAAAATCCGCGCCAAATTCCCATCGCGGTGACGTGTCGCGCCGTCGCCGCGATGATGACGCGGCGACGTGCGCGACGCTGTCATATAAGGATATCCACGCATGCGTCGAATCATTACGACGCATGCGAGCGATGGGTTTGGACGGATCGATCCGGTGAGTCTGTACAGACCACCGGATCGATCCGCTGGTTCCGATTCCAGCGGATAGATTTGTAAGCATGTCTACAAATTTTTATCTGCTGGAAATCGGAAATATCCGCGGATAAATATCCGCTGGAACGTACACACCAGGGGATCTATCCGCTGAAACCGATCCGCTGAGATTTTTCAGCGGATGGATCCTCTCGTGTGTACGGGGCCTTACTGTGAGATACTCTGCAAGATACGTTAGGGGAAGGTTCCTGTTTGTGCTTGTAGGGAGAGAAATATATAGGAGTCTGTCCTGCTTCTATAATCTAATTACACCAGCACTGCATATCTTACTGTGAGATACTCTGCAAGATACTTTTCTTCTATTGTGCTATTCAAAAAACATCAATTTAGGGCAAAAAATAAATAAAAAATTGCAGTGTTTCCTCCATATCTGTACGTGTGAGATAAACACTTTAGCCACTGTTCTTCTATTGTTCTATTCAAAAAACACCCATTTAGGGTAAAAAAATATATTTTGCAGTGTTTCCTCCAGTGTTTGCAGTGTTTTCTCCTTATCCCTTCATGTGGCAGAATAGACACATGTATACCAGCCTTACCCAGCCATTCTTGTACACTCTTTTGGGGTGTACCCTAATTTAAAAATTAAATAAATTAAAAACAAAAACATGTGTTGGCTACCTCGTCCTCCTCCACCGCCACATCCACCACCACCTCAACCTCCTACTCCATATGGATCGCGTCCTCCTAGGTACATTTTTTGTATTTTTATGTATTTTATGTTATTTTTTCCTGATCACCTTCACACCACTAGTTGTGTCCCTGATTACCTCCACACCGGTTATTGTGTCCCTGATCACCTCCACACCGGTTATTGTGTCCCTGATCACCTCCACACCGGTTATTGTGTCCCTGATCACCTCCACACCAGTTATTGTGTCCCTGATCACCACCACACCAGTTATTGTGTCCCTGATCACCTCCACACCGGTTATTGTGTCCCTGATCACCTCCACACCAGTTATTGTGTCCCTGATCACCTCCACACCGGTTATTGTGTCCCTGATCACCTCCACACCAGTTATTGTGTCCCTGATCACCACCACACCAGTTATTGTGTCCCTGATCACCTCCACACCGGTTATTGTGTCCCTGATCACCTCCACACCAGTTATTGTGTCCCTGATCACCTCCACACCGGTTATTGTGTCCCTGATCACCTCCACACCAGTTATTGTGTCCCTGATCACCTCCACATCAGTCATTGTGTCCCTGATCACCTCCACACCAGTTATTGTGTACCTGATCACATCCACACCAGTTATTGTGTACCTGATCACCACCACACCAGTTATTGTGTCCCTGATCACCTCCACACCAGTTATTGTGTCCCTGATCACCTCCACATCAGTCATTGTGTCCCTGATCACCTCCACACCAGTTATTGTGTACCTGATCACATCCACACCAGTTATTGTGTACCTGATCACCACCACACCAGTTATTGTGTCCCTGATCACCTCCACACCAGTTATTGTGTCCCTGATCACCTCCACACCAGATATTGTGTCCCTGATCACCTCCACACCAGATATTGTGTCCCTGATCACCTCCACACCAGTTATTGTGTCCCTGATCACGTCCACACCAGTTATTTTGTCCCTGATCACCTCCACACCAGTTATTGTGTCCCCGATCACCTCCACACCAGTTATTTTGTCCCTGATCACATCCACACCAGTTATTGTGTCCCTGATCACCTCCACATCAGTTATTGTGTCCCTGATCACCGCCACACCAGTTATTGTGTCCCTGATCACCACCACACCAATTATTGTGTCCATGTTCACCTCCACACCAGTTACTGTGTCCCCGATCACCTCCACACCAGTTATTGTGTCCCTGATCACCTCCACACCAGTTATTGTGTCCCCGATCACCTCCACACCAGTTATTGTGTCCCTAATCACCTCCACACCAGTTATTGTGTCCCTGATCACCGCCACACCAGTTATTGTGTCCCTAATCACCTCCACACCAGTTATTGTGTCCCTGATCACCTCCACACCAGTTACTGTGTCCCCGATCACCTCCACACCAGTTATTGTGTCCCTGATCACCTCCACACCAGTTATTTTGTCCCTGATCACCTCCACACCAGTTATTGTGTCCCCGATCACCTCCACACCAGTTATTGTGTCCCTGATCACCACCACACCAGTTATTGTGTCCCTGATCACCGCCACACCAGTTATTGTGTCTCTGATCACCACCACACCAGTTATTGTGTCCCTGATCACCGCCACACCAGTTATTGTGTCCCCGATCACCTCCACACCAGTTATTGTGTCCCCGATCACCTCCACACCAGTTATTGTGTCCCTGATCACCTCCACACCAGTTATTGTGTCCCTGATCACCTCCACACCAGTTATTGTGTCCCTGATCACCGCCACACCAGTTATTGTGTCCCTGATCACCACCACACCAATTATTGTGTCCATGTTCACCTCTTCACCAGTTATTGTGTCCCTGATCAATACAACACCAGTTATTGTGTCTAGGGTTGAGCGAACCTGAACTGTAAAGTCGTACCAGACTCCACACCAATTATTGTGTCCCTGATCACCCCCACACCAGTTATTGTGTCCCTAATCACCCCCACACCAGTTATTTTGTTCCCGATCACCACCAAACAATTGTTTTTTCTGGAACAATTACTTTAATTATGCTAAAAGTGCAACAATAGAATTAAAAAAATCCTTTAAATAAAAATTAAAAGTCATTTAAAATGACTCGCAGTAACAATTGCCAGCACCCGTTTGAAACCCTTGGACATCTGATGACTTATCGGTTAATAAAGCGGAGTTCCACCAAAATGTTAAGCTTGATCTGAATGAGTTCCTTGCTGCAAGTATAACAACATTTGGCATGATTTTTTTTACTTACTGTGTGCCTTGTTGCTAGGGTGTCCCTTGTAATCTGCCTCTTCTCGGCCGCAGCACTGTACGTCATATCCTGCAGCACCTTGGCTCCTGGGAGATGTTTGTCATTGTTCCCAGGAGTCAGTGGGCATCGCCGCAGGATTGCATCACGTTATTTCCAAACAGGAAATGATGTGATGAAAGGTGGATCTAAGTGCCAGTTTTAAAAAGGGAAAACAAGTCTTTGTTGGTATACAGAGCATGCAGCAGCGGTGACAGAGGTCTGCAGAGCGGCGATCTTTGTGAAGATTTAGAACCAGATTACTGAACTTTTATGTCAAATTCTCCACCAGGACTTCTGACCAAGTAAGATTGATGATTGTCATGTGTGCCATTCCTTTGTGTACATTGTCGGGAGGGAAATATCAATTTCATGCTTTGTGTCATTGTCTGATGCTTTTAATTCAAAGATTATTTGGATTTATGTCAATGATGCTTTTTATTTGTCTCGCTCCAGTATGTGAGTCTTTTTCATTTGCTTTGTACTAGCTAATTTTTCGAAACATTTAAAAAATATATATATTTTATTAATTGCAGATAAAATTGGAGTCAGAACATCTTCAAAAATAACAGAATTTTTACATCAAAATTTCCCTCAGTTGACAGGTAAGTACCCCAAAAAAATAATGTTCTGCTTCACCAATGTCTTTATATGTTTTTGTCTGTGTTATCCATACTTTATGCCCTCCTGTAGCCAATTACATTTAAAAAAAAATTCTGCTTGCACTAATAGAGACTGTGTGTGTGTGTGTGTGTGTGTGTGTGTGTATATATATATATATATATATATATATATATATATATATATATATATATATAAATTAAGATTTTTATAACAGCTTACCTGTAAAATCCTTTTCTTGGAGTACATCACGGGACACAGAGCACCATAGTAATTACTATTTGGGTTGTACGACACTGGTACCCTTAAAAACAGGAAGTCCCCCTCTATATAACCACTCCCATACAGGGAGTAGCTCAGTTTTGTAGCCAAGCAATATACCTATATCCCAAAAAGAAGGGAGGGGCCTCTGTGTCTCGTTATGTACTCCAAGAAAAAGATTTTACAGGTAAGCTGTTATAGAAATCTTAATTTCTTTATCGTTCATCACGGGACACAGAACAGCCATATTAATTACTATGTGGGATGTCCCAAAGCAATGCCCTTTGAGGGGAGGGAGACACAAACAAGGCAGGCCACCATCGGACATGAGGATCTAAACTGCTGCCTGCAGCACACTGCGACCAAAGGCGGCATCCACCTGCCATTTTACATCCACCTAATAGAATTTTGAAAATGTATGCGCTGATGACCAAATTGTGGCTTTGCAAATCTGAGTCATAGAAGCCGGGTGATGCACTGACTGCTCTAGTAGAGTGCGCCTTTACTTGAAAAGGTGGAACTTTCCTTTTCATGCCATAGGCCTGAATAATAACTTGACAAATCCATCTTGAAATAGTCGACTTTGCTGCTGCCTGCCTCTTCCTGGGGCCATCTGGCAGCACAAACAAAACATCAGTTTTCCCTGAGCTGTTGCCTTCAGATAGGCCTTTACTGCTCTTACCACATCAAGATAGTGTAAAGGTCTTTCTTCTGCAGAACAAGGCTGTTGAAAAAAAGGAAGGCAGGACCACATCTTGGTTCAGATGAAATCCTGACACTACCTTAGGCAAAAAGGTCGGGTGGGGATGCAGTGGAAAACTAGTGAAGAAAAAGAGACCGCCACTCCAGGCAAATGCAATAAGCAATCAATGTCCTCCTCAAAGACCGTGGGTGCTGGCAATGCACAAGGCAGGAATCAATGAAAGGAATTCTTGACACAAAGTTGTCCAACTTTTTGTTGAACCTGAACGCCAATAGATCTATGTCCCCATCTTTGGCACATGGCCAAGAAAATGTGGGGGTTGGGGGACCATTCTCCTGGGAAAATTTGTTGATGGCTCTAGAAATCCGCTTACCAATTCTCCACCCCTGAAATGAAGATGGCTGATAGGCAAGGCACATGCTCCTCTGCCCAGATCAGAACATGATTCACTTCCCTCTGGGCTGCACAGCGTCTGGTGCCCCCTTGGTGATTAATATAGACCACTGCTGAGGTCTTGTCCGATTGTATCCTGGCGGGACAGCCCCGCAACCTGTATGTCCAGGCTATTAGCACTAGACGTACCGCCAAATCTCTAGGAAGTTGATGGGCAAGGTCTTTTCGGACACTGACCACTTCCCTTGGACAGTGGGCTTTTACATGACTGTACCCCAACCCAAGAGGCTGGCATCCGTTGTTATGACCTTCCAGGTAACCAACATGAAGGATTTTTCCTTCAACAATTTTTTGGTTACCAACCATTAACTGAGACTCTGGAATACCCTCAGAGTCAAACACGTTGTGTGATCCAAGGTTTGGGTATCTTTGTTCCAAACTGATAGAATAAAACCGGGCATAGGGCACCGCTTCGAATGATGCCACCATCTTTCCCAGTAACCATATACAGAGGCGGATGGAAGGATCCTTCCTTGTCCTAATCACCTGGACCAGATCACTTTTAGTGTTGACTTTTGCCTGGGGCAAAAACACCCTTTTTTGGGCTGTGTCTATGACTAGACTCAAATACTCCAGCCTTCTTAGCGGATGTAAGGAAGATTTTTCTAGGTTGACAATCCAATCCAGATGTTCCAGATACTTGACTGTGCTGAACATGCCCTGGTTCAGTCGTGCCACTGACTGATCTATCAGCAACAGGTTGTCCAAGTATGCCATTACTACTATACCCTGGCCCCTTAGTCTTGCTAGTACTGGGGCCAAAACCTTCATAAATACTCGGGGAGCCGTAGCCAGCCCGAAGGGTAAGGCCACAAATTGAAAATGGCGGTGTTCTACTGCAAAATGCAGAAACTTCTGGTGAGCGGGAAATATAGGCACATGCAGGTATGCATCCTTGATGTCTATTGATGCTAGAAATTCCCCTCCCGCAGGGTAGAGATGACTGACCGATTGACTCCATGCGAAAGGAGCGGATGTTTAGAAACCGATTCAGATTTTTGAGGTCTAGAATGGGTCTGACATTTCCATTCGGTTTTGGTACCGTGAAAAGATTTGAGTAGAACCCCATTCCCTGTTCCTCTGATGGGGTCTCTATGATGACTCCTTGAGACATCAACTGGTCTAGTGCTAGAAACAAAGGCCTTCTTTTTCCTGGATCCTTGGAAACATTGGAACTCAAAAAATGACCTGCAGGAAACTTCTGAAACTCTAGTTTGTAGCCTAGGGCTACCACAGAGGTGACCCATTCGTCTAGGATCTCTTCCTGCCAAGACCCTGAGAACCACAGAAGTCTCTCCCCCACTCGATCGAGCGGGGAACCCCTTTACAAGGAGGCTTTGGCATTCTGCTTTGTAGGTTTGCAGGACTTCTTTGGGCCATGTGCTTTGCCCTGAGGTCTACCCTTTGACCCTGAAGGCAGAGGCCGTCGCAACTGCCTGGAGGCTGGGGGTCCTGGCACTGAAGAGGAAGCCCCTTTGTATGAGGGACGCTTACTCTTTTTGATTGGTAGAAGGGTACTCTTACCAATTTTTTGGATGTACTTGTCCAAATCCTCCCCAAAGAAACTGTTCCCCATGAATCAGAAAACCAGCCAATAGCTTTTTACATTTTAATTTAGCTGACCAATGTTTTAGCCACAGAATTCTATGCATGTGCACCAATAGAAATACCAGGCGAGATGTCTGACGAATAGAGTCTTTGAACGCATCAACCATGAAACACAAGGCCCTTGGCAGCTCATCTAGATCCTGAGCCTTCTCTCCTTACGCAGGCACATCTTTATGACCTGCTTAACCTCGTCTTATAGGGCTTGGCAAATACCTATTGCTGCTATTGCAGGTTGTGCCACTGCCTCAGCTATGGAAAAGGAGGTTTTTAAGTAAATATTCCAGTCTTTTGTCAGCTGGATCCTTCAACACCTGAACATTGTCCACTGGACTGGTTAGACTCTTATTAATGGAGGAAATAGCTGCATCAACTGCTGGCAAACTCCACTTTTTAGTGAACTTCTCTTCCATAGTATAAAGATGAGAACATTTTCTAGGAGGAAGAAAATGCGTGTCTCAGTGTTCCCAGTCTGCATATATTAGCTGTTCAGCCCAGGGAGGAAAAAGAAGCCTCAGCTGTCTCTGATGGGGGCATTTTATACCCAGACTGGACCAACTCCATAAGGGGCTGAACCAACAACCTTTGAGATTGTGAGCCTGAAACAGGCTCTTCCGAGACACACGATCATTCCGAGTACACACGATCATTTATTGGCATGGGAAAAAAACGTTGTTTTTCAGCATGTAGAAAAAACTAAGTTTTTCCAACTTCATCATTAAAATGATGTTGCCCACATACCATTGTTTTAAAAAAATGCTCTAGCAATGCGCGGTGACGTACGCCTGCACTATAAAGGGGAAGTTCCATTCGGATGGCGCCACCCTTTGGGCTGCTTTAGCTGATTCCGTGTTAGTAAAGGATGATTCCCGCTTTTCTGTGTGTTACAACATGATGAATGCGCTTACTCCATTACGAATGGTAGTTTTACCAGAACAAGCGCTCCCGTCTCATAACTTGCTTCTGAGCATGCGCGGGTTTTTAAAGTTGTTTTAGCCCACACACGATCATTTTTTACAACCCGAAAAACGACATTGTTTAAAACGTTGTTAAAAATGCAGCATGTTGTTAAAAAAAAAATGCAGCATGTTCGAATATTTTTTTTGTCGTTTTTCAGAACCCGAAAAATGATGTGAAGCCCACACACGATCGTTTTTAATTACATTTTTTTAAAACAATGTTTTTTTTATGCTGAAAAATGATTGCGTGTACGCGCCATGAGTCCTCAGAGGAGGAGACATCTGCCTGCCTCTCTTCTTGATCCACCAAGAGCAAAAAAACATCTCTTGCCCATTCCTGTTCCAACACAGGAAGGTCAGGGGCAGGGGAGGGGGACCTATCGCATTTTCTCCCAGATTGGGAAGAAGATGCAATCATTTCAGCTATTTCCCCTTCCAATCCAGCTAACACTGAAGCCAAATCGTCCTTAGTGATGTATGCAGAGGCTGAAGTGGTGGAAGCAGCTGCAACCCCAGAAGACCTAAATGACTCAGCCTGGCCTGTCGCTTCAGGTCTGTCAGGGAAAGATGATACTGTGGAAGCGTGATTAGGATCCTCAGACCCTGACCGCAGCACCCTTGCATTTCTCCCTGTTGATTTCCCCCTTGTATTTTGGAAAGACATAGTCCTAAGCACAAAAGCAGAGGTACTAACACTATGGCCCGGATTCCCAAAGCACTTACGCCGACGTATCTCGAGATGCACCGCGTAAGTGTAACTATGCGCCGTCATAAATGTGCGCCATACCCACAGAACTAAGATACGCCTTAAAACTGACTTCATCCGACCAACGTAACTTGCCTACTCCGGCGTATAGTGGGCGCATAGTTACGCTGGACGCATTTGGTACTCCCATTGATTTTCGATGCACATATGCAAATGAGGGAGATACGCCGATTCACGAATGTACTTGCGCCCGGCGCATTTTTTAAGTGATTTGTGTAAAGGTTACGTCCAGCGTAAAGTTATTCCCCATATTGTAGGCGCAACTCATGCAAAGGTATGGACCAGGGAATGAACGCCGTCAAATTTTACGCCATTTACGTAGTACGTGAATAGGGCTGTGCGTAGGTTACGTTCACGTCGTAGGCAGTGATTGGACGGATCTCAGCCAGTTGGTTCGACGTGATTGTGAGCATGCGCACTGGGATGCGTCCAAGGTACGATGCATGCGCAGTTCATTTTAAGTACTTGTCTCAAGCTCAGCCCATCATTTGCATGGAGTCACGCCGGCGCAGAGTTGGGAGCATTTGCTTTGTGAATTCCACACTGCGCCGGTGTAGCGTAAAAGAGATACGCTACGGCGGCATAAATATGCGCCAATCTATATGAATCCGAGCCTATGTATCTACTGCTGAGCAATAGTACAGCAATGAGTATTATGGCGCTAATAATTGCCCAGCCTAATGCTGAGTAGTGATATGTTGAGCCTTGAAATAAAGGATCTTCACGCCAATCAAGTTGCATTCGTCTTAAATGTATGTTTACTTCCAAATACACACTGTACAGAGGATCACATCTTCCAAGGGAGTGTGATACAGAATACAAAACATTACAGGCTTTTATAGGAAATCATAACATGATAGTCTATGGAGTGCACAAGCCCAAATTACAGATTACACAACATATTCTTTATTAATTGTTACAATATTGCATCTGGTCATCATGACCCAGCTAGGGCGTTAAGTGAAAGGTTAGTTTGACAGAAGAAAGATTGATTATACCAAGGGAGTAATTAACCACTTCCCGACCTCCTCATGTACATTTACGTCGGCAGAATGGCACGGACAGGCACATCAACGTACCTGTACGTGCCTGCCTAGACGTGGGTCGGGGGTCCGATCGGGGAGCGATCCGGGACGACGGCGCGGCTATTCGTTTATAGCCGCTCTGTCGCGATCGCTCCCCGGAGCTGAAGAACGGGGAGAGCCGTATGTAAACACGGCTTCCCCGTGCTTCACTGTGGCGGCTGCATCGATCGAGTGATCCCTTATATAGGGAAGACTCGATCGATGGTGTCAGTCCTACAGCCACACCCCCCTACACTAGTAAACACACACACAGTGATCCCTAAATGTTACAGCGCCCCCTGTGTTTAACTCCCAAACTGCAACTGTCATTTTCACAATAAAGAATGCAATTTAAATGCATTTTTTGCTGTGAAAATGACAATGGTCTCAAAAATGTGTCAAAATTGTCCGATGTGTCCGCCATAATGTCGCAGTCACGAAAAAAATCGCTGATCGCCGCCATTAGTAGTAAAAAAAATAAAATAAATAAAAATGCAAAAAAACTATCCCCTATTTTGTAAACGCTATAAATATTGCGCAAACCAACCGATAAACGATTATTGCGATTTTTTTTTTACCAAAAATAGGTAGAAGAATACGTATTGGCCTAAACTGAGGAAAAAAAATGTTTTTATATATATTGTTGGGGGATATTTATTATAGCAAAAAGTAAAAAATATTGCATTTTTTTTTAAATTGTCGCTCTATTTTTGTTTATAGCGCAAAAAATAAAAACCGCAGAGGTGATCAAATACCACCAAAAGAAAGCTCTATTTGTGGGGAAAAAAGGACGCCAATTTTGTTTGGGAGCCACGTCGCACGACCGCGCAATTGTCTGTTAAAGCGACGCAGTCCCGAACTGTAAAAACCCCTTGGGTCTTTAGCCAGCATATTGGTCCGGGGCTTAAGTGGTTAACTAGGGAAAGGGACTTTTCATAACAGTATCTTTTCTGAGAATTTTATCATGTTATTGGCAGAACATCTTGTGTCATCCGGAGAGCAATCAAGACACAAACACATGTTGGAATACCAAAATAATTCAGAAACATTTGTTAAGAGAAAAAGATCTTCATATACTGGGGGAACTCTACATCAATGCATATAGATATACATAGATATACAAAGTATATTTCATATCTTCACAGTCCCTCCTGTGCTTAGAATTCTTTGGTATACGGTTCTTAAAGGGGTTGTAAAGGTAAAAAAACATCTAAAAGCTCCGCCCCCCCGAGCCCCCGTTTTTACTTACCTGACCGTTCAAAATTCCCGGGCGCGTCCACGTCATCCTGTTCGGTTCCCAGCCTGGCCGTTGATTGGCTAGGCTGGGCGGATTAATAGCAGTGCAGCCATTGGCTGGCGCTGCTGTCAATCACAGCGGATGGCGCGGGGGGCGGGGACGAGTGATACAGTCGGCGGCTATGGCCGCCGCTGTATCATGGGAGCGCTCTCGCAAAAGCTTTCCACCATGCAAGCTCGCATAAAGGTAGAAAGCTTTTGCGAGGAGGAGCCGAGACAGCCGCCGAGGGACCCCAGAAGACAGCATTCGGGGACACTCTGTGCAAAACAAGCTGCACAGTGGAGGTAAGTATAACATGTTTTTTTTTGTGTTTTAATTCCTGACTTTAGTGTTGCTTTAAGCTTCTTCTGTGTCTTTAGGTTGAGCCCCAGGGATCCGTGTCACCATCTCATGAGCAGTTTTTAAAAAGGCCTGTGTCCACTGCTCATACAGCTTACCACGTGTGCTCTGTAGTCTCTTTTTCCACCAGCCACCAGTTTGTTTGCAGAGTAAACAACTTTATAGGAGAGTGAGCCCTGCACTGTGCACTGTGTTCCTTGTGAACACTGGCCACTTAAGCCAAGCCCCCAGACGTCCTGGGATCGTTTCCCCCTCCTGTGCTTCAAAAGGATCGGTCCCACGATTGGAATGGCGGGGGAAGGTGCTCTTCCAGGGGTACCCAATGCCCACAGGCAGGAGACCCCCCATACTTTCTGTTGGCTGCAGAGCAAGCTTACACTATGGCACCGATACTGACACTGAGCAGGAGCTTTAAAAGCATGGTAATGTAAACTTAACATGTTCTTTCACACCCTCTAGTGGAGACAACAGGTCAGCACAATCCACTCAGTAGAGAAGTCCATAAGTGTATTTACTTTAGAATCCTCTCACTTACCATCTCTGTCGCAGGATACTGCTGGAAAGACAGACAGACCCAATCTTCACCCATCACGGCGAGCATGTCATGGCAGACCTTCAAGGACTTGGGTTCCTCTCCCTTAGAACTGTATAGCACTCTGCCAGAGCAAACTTTTGGTATGATAAATGTAACCAAGGTGTCGGATTCCAGGGTCCAGCCCTCAACGAGGAACATTAGTCTTCTCCCTTGAGTCTCGGGTACCATTCACTTTGGCTTTTTTATATAGCACTTTGAATGGGTCTGATAGCATGGCATAGCCCCGTGATTCTGCCAGAAATCATTTAACGGATCATTTAACTAATGCCGCGTACACGATTGGAAATTCCAACAAGAAAAGGCCGATGTGAGCTTTTGGTCGGAAATTCCGACCGCGTGTATCAGACTTTTGCTGTCGGAATTTCCACCAACAAAATATTGAGAGCAAGTTTTCTATTTTTCCGAGGGGAAAAAGTTCCTATCGGAAAATACACTCGGCTGTATGCAATTCCGACACGCAAAAAACACGCATGCTCAGAATCAAGCAGAAGAGCTGAACTGCCTATTGAACTTTATTGATCTCAGCTCGACGTACGTGTTGTATGTCATCGCGTTCTTGACGGTCAGAATTTCCGACAAGATTTGTGTGACCGTGTGTGTGCAACACACGTTTGAGCCAACAGTCTGTAAGAAAAGATCCATGGCTTTCCTGTCGGAATTTCCGATCATGTGTACGCGGCATTAGACACTGGCAAAAAAACTGAGGTACTCCCTGTATGGGAGGGGTTATTTAGAGGGGGACTTCCAGTTTTAAGTGTACCAGTGTCCATTCACCTATAGGTGGCATATAACGCACATAGTAATTACTATGGCTGCTCTGTGTCCCGTGATGTTTGATAAAGAAAATAAAAAAAGTTGTGTTATGTTAGAGACAAATACTCTGTCCTCCCTCTCTCCTCTCCCTCCTCCTTCTCTTCTTCCTACTCCTCCCTCCTCCGCCTCCCACCTCCTCCTTCTCTTCTTTCCAATCAAAAAACAAAAGGAGGAGAGAGATATAGGAGATGGGAAGGGGCAAGAAAAGTAGGTAGGGGGGAGTAGAATAGGGAGAGTAAGGTGAAAATGACACAATAGGGAAGCACTCACATTTGCCACATCCGTATATAGTAGGAAAGGAAAAACAATTGCTACAGGTAGAAATTGATGGTCGGACTTTGAGGCATGTCGGAAGTAAGTTAAAAAATAGAAATTTTATTACAAGCATAAAGTATTACATAAATGCAAAAGGAATTACATAAAATATAACCATGAAAATAACAAGCAATACTAGAAAAATCCTTTGAAGTCGCCTACGCGTTTCGCCGTGGGGCTTCTTCAGGACGATAAAAAGGGGATTTTTTGGTAGTATGAAAATATCAATTTGTTGTGTCATGTGTGGCTTCACGATGAATACATCCAGTAGGTGAGTCTATCATAAAGTTTAATGAGCTAGATGAAAAACTTTATAGGAGTCTTCCAGAGTTATTAAAATCTTTCCAGTTAATTATTTTGAAAAGAAAAAAAAAATAATACAGCAACCGGTGGGAAAGGGAACTGGATAAGCGGCTACAGGACAAAAATTCCAATCTAGAGTCCAAAAACCGGTATTCAACTGGGGCGTAGCACAAACTGTGAATAAGCAGTAGTAGGGTATCCAAAACAGTTGCTGTTTCAATGTTCAATGAACATTGGACAATATAGTCCACAAAAGCATAGACAGTATCAGGAGACTGATGCTAGCGTGCGTGCCCCAGGGTAATAGCCCCTCCTCCCTCTCTCCTCTTCCTCCTCCTTCCTCTCACCTCTCCCTCATCCCTCTCTCCTCCTCCTCTTCCTCCTCATCTATCCTCCTCCTCCCTCTCTCCTCCTCATTTTTCCTCTCCCTTCTCCTCCCACTCTCATCTCCCTCCTGCTCTTACTCCTCTTCTTCCTCCCTCTCATCCCTCTCTCTTCTCCCTCCACCGTCCCCCTCTATTCTCTCTCTCTCTCTCTCTCTCTCTCTCCTCCTCCTCCTCCTCTCCCTCTCTTCTCCTCCCTCCCTCTTTCTCCCCCTGCTCTCTCCCCCTCCTCCTCTCTCTCCTCCCTCCTCCTCCGTCTCTCCTCTCCCTCCTCCTCTTCCTCACTCTCCTCCCTCCTCCTTTTCTTCCTCACTCTCCTCCCTCTCCCTCCTCCATCCTCCTCTTTCCTCTCTCCTTTCTCCTTCTCATCTTCCCTCTCCTCTTGGTCTTCCTCTCACTCTTCATCCTCCTCCTCCCTCTCTCTATTTTCTCTCTTCCCTCGTTCTCTATCTCTTCCTCCTCTCCTCTCTATCTGTCTCTCTCCCTCCCCTCTCTCTCCCTCCCTCTTATATTTTTCTCTCTCTCTCACTCTCTCTCACTCTCTCTCTCTCTCTCTCTACCCCCTCTCTCTCTCTCTCTCTCTCTCTCTCTCTCTCTCTCTCTACCCCCTCTCTTTCTCTCTCTCCCCCTTTTTGTCTCTCTCCTCTCTCTCTCCTATTTCTCTATCACCCCTATTTATCTCTCCTCTCCCCTCTCTTATTTCTCTATATCCTTTTTCTCTTTCTTTCTTTCTCTCTCTCTCTCTCTCTCTCTCTCTCTCTCTGTCTCCTCTTTCTTTCTTGTCTCTCCTATCTCTTTCTCTCTCCTCTCTCCTATTTCTCTCTCTCTTCTATCCTCTATACTATGCCTCTCTATATATCTCTCTCCCCTCTCTCTCCACTTTTCCTCTCCTCTCCCCTCTCTTATTTCTCTATATCCTTTTTCTCTTTCTCTCTCTCTCTCTCTCTCTCTCTCTCTCTCTCTCTGTCTCCTCTTTCTTTATTGTCTTTCCTATCTCTTTCTCTCTCTCCTGTTTCTCTCTCTCTCTCTCTCTCTCTCTTCTATCCTCTATACTCTGCCTCTCTATATATCTCTCTCCCCTCTCTCTCCACTTTTCCTCTCCTCTCTCTCCTCTCCCCTCTCTCTATCTCTCATCTCGCTCTCCTCTATCCCTCTCTTCCTCTCCCCCTCTATCCCCTCTCTCTCTCCTGCTATTTCTTTCTCTCTCCTCTCCCTCTCCTCTCTCTCTCTCTCTCTACCCCCCTCTTTTTCTCTCTCTCCCCCTTTTTGTCTCTCTCCTCTCTCTCTCCTATTTCTCTATCACCCCTATTTCAATCGGGATTCCGGCCTGGACACGGGACAGAAACCGCATTGCTCAAAACATGGGACGACGCTCTCGAGGCCGCAGATGAAGGAGAATCTTGTCTTCTGGTTCTGTTGGACCTGAGCGCAGCCTTCGACACAGTAGACCACAAGCTTTTATTGACTCGGCTAGCTGAAGTAGCCAGAGTCGCAGAAGGCGATTTATCTTGGTTCTCCTCTTTTTTGGAAAACCGATCGCAAATAGTGAAGTTAGGACCTTTCACTTCTGAGAAACGCACGGTTTCGTGCGGAGTCCCTCAAGGATCCCCCCTGTCGCCGGTGTTATTCAACATCTATCTTCGCCCTCTTTTTGAGATTATTAGCAGTCAAAAACTGCTCTACCACTCATATGCAGACGACACGCAACTGTATTTCCGCATTTGCAATAAAAAGGATCATCACCTCAATCTAGAGACATGCCTCTCTTTGATAGAGGACTGGATGACAAAGAGTTATCTTAAACTCAAAGGAGCGAAAACAGAACTTCTCCTGTTTCACGCCAAGCGTATGAATCAACCTACAACAACTTGGACCCCCACCCATTCTGGGCAAAATCATCACCCCTAGCGCCAAAGTCAAAAGTCTTGGGGTCATCTTTGTCTCCTACATGACAATGGACGCACAAATAGGGTCAGTAGTCAGCGGATCTCACCATCTGCTGCGCCTACTACGCAGACTTACTCCTTTTATTCCCAAGGAAGACATAGCGGTCGTGGTGGGAGCTATTGTAAACTCAAGATTGGACTATGCAAATGCCCTTTACCTCGGACTCCCCAAGTACCAAATCGCTCGTCTACAAGTCGTTCAAAATACGGCCGCTAGACTTGTGACTGGGAAAAAAAACATGGGAATGTATCTCACCTTCACTGAGAGCCCTTCACTGGTTACCAGTAAAAGACAGAATCACTTTTAAAGCACTCTGTCTAACGCATAGATGTATCCATGGGAACGCTCTCCATTATCTATGCGAAAAAATAAAAGCTCATAAACCCAATCGCGTTCTGCGTTCCACCAATCAAAATTTCCTCCAGATACCCAAAGCCAGATACAAGTCCAAAGGAGAAAGGAGATTCGCGGTCCAAGGTCCCAGACTATGGAACGCTTTACCAACCAGCATTCGGTTGGAGGAGAATCACTTAGCATTCAGGAGAAAGATCAAGACTCATCTCTTTTGATACCAAAGGAGACAGGAACAACAAGCGCCCAGAGGCGATTTAAATTCGCATGTGCTGCGCTATATAAGTTTTCATTCATTCATTCATTTATCTCTCCTCTCCCCTCTCTTATTTCTCTATATCCTTTTTCTCTTTCTCTCTCTCTCTCTCTCTCTCTCTCTCTGTCTCCTCTTTTTTCTTGTCTCTCCTATCTCTTTCTCTCTCTCCTATTTCTCTCTCTCTCTTCTATCCTCTATTCTCTGCCTCTCTATATATCTCTCTCCCCTCTCTCTCCACTTTTCCTCTCCTCTCTCTCCTCTCTCTATCTCTCATCTTGCTCTCCTCTATCCCTCTCCTCCTCTCCCCCTCTATCCTCTCTCTCTCTCTCTCCTGATATTTCTTTCTCTCTCCTCTCCCTCTCCTCTCTCTCTCTCTCTCTCTCTCTCTCTCTCTCGCTCTCTCCTCACTCTTCTATTTTTTTAAATATAATTTTTGCATGTATGCTTATTTTTATATGTTGTATTGTTTTACTATTATCTGTGTAACTACCCTTTTGATTTTTTTTATTTAGTTATTTTTTTAACTAAAGTTGGAGTAAAGATATCATAGAATTACACCTTTACCTCCCCTCTCTATCCTCCATTTCTCTTTCCTCTCTTTATCCCTCTCTCCTCTTTCTCCTCTCTCTCACTCACTCACTCACTCAATCTCTTTCTTCTCTCACTTTTTGTTCATAAAATGATGTCATACAAAGAAGATATTTTATCTTTAGATAAATAATATATTTATTTTTACAGAAAAATGCCACACTGTTTTGCACAAACTTGTGCCCACCGCAGCGGTAAAAAAAGTACTGCTGAAAATATTTCCCTTTTTATCTTTCCTAAAGATAACAAACTAATTAAAGCTTGGTTAGAAAAATCAGGAATGGACCCAAAAATTATTGATGAGTTCACAAAACTTGTACATGAAGATCGTCGTGGAGATATATACCGAATGTGTTCGGTGCACTTCAATAATGAGTGCTTTGTTATGCAAGGTACAAAAAGAAAACTGAAACCAGATGCAATACCAACTCTATTTCCACAAACTGCAACAAACAAATATTCAGAAGAAAACTGGGAAAGAATACTGACCAAAAGAGCAAGAACTGAATTCATGAGAGCGGTAATGTCACAATCAGATTCAATCAGCAATATTATGTGCAACTGCCAATGTCACCAATCCACAAAACCTAAAAGTGTCCAACATGCAGAGGTTGGTACACAAACTGAACACTTTGACTTTCCCTCAGCAGAGTCTGAGGAAAGTTATATTAAATTAGCAAACAAACGTTCCATGATTTTGGATCATTCGTATTCGCTTTCTAAACAAGAAACCAGAAACCCACCAGAGAGATGTCTTGTGGATTCCACACAGGAAGGTCACACCATCCCCCACCATCATCAGGTAGATGAGTGACAATTATTGGTAGTTCTGATTTATACACAGCATGTTTGTTACAATGAATGTTTTATTATATATTCAGAGTGGAAACCTCTGGGATGATAATATTGATGTTAAAGAAGAGTATAAAGAGGAGTATGGAGTGATGGAGGAGTTTTCAGAAGGACACAAGGATATGATGGAGCCACCTAATACCAGGAACCCACCAGAGAGATGTCCCCGTCCTCTGTATTCCCGGGATTCCACACAGGAAGGTCACACCATCCCCCACTGTTACAAGGTTGGTGGGACAGAGGTTATAAAACACGCTTATAGAGACAATGGGCCAGATTCAGTAACAATTTACGCGGCGTATCTGTTGATATGCCGCGTAAATTCTCGGATGCGCCGGCGTATCTTTTTTTCTGTATTCAGAAAACAAGATATGCCGGAATTGTGCTAAGATACGAGCGGCGTAAGTCTCTTACGCCGTCGTATCTTGGTTGCATATTTACGCTGGCCGCTAGGTGTCGCTTCCGTCGATTTACGCGTTGAATATGCAAATTAGGTAGATACGCCTGTGACGGTATTAGAATGATATCCCCGTCAAAGATTCCCTTCTTCCCATAAAAGAACATCCCATCCTGGAATCGCCATAATAAGCCACACACGAGTCAGCGCTTACTGCTGGAACAAGACAGACTTTAATGGTATAACACACAGCTTATATGTAATTTACAAAGCTGTTACAATGACAATCTCCGCCCCTCACACTGGGGCTTCCATACAGATTATTAGGCAGACATTTCGGAGCCGACTCTGAAAACACATTTAATGACATCAGTGGAGTTAATTACTAGGTGTAACAGAATACATTATCTAGACAGCTTGGCCCCGCATATAGAAGAGATAATTACCACAATGAAGCAATCAGAATAATTAACCTGAGCCCCTTCTAATCACAGTAAACAGTAAAAACAGGTATCCTTCACACAACACACTAGATCAATTAACATTTCAACAGCCTGTTAGCAGAGTGAGTCACACCTGAAATCACCTTCTAACACAGCCCTTCTAACACAGCATTAACCAAGCAGGGAGAATTAAATTGAAGCATATAGGCAAAAAGTCCTTCACAATGGCCCCCCTTTTTCTCCCTGCTCCGGCAACCCGGTTGGACCTTCCCTGGTCCAGTAGGGTTGACGGGTTCAGAGCTTTTAGTCCGAGGTTAACTCCGTTTGGCGTGACTGACCTCCCTTGGCAACTGCTTCCGACTCAGGTATGTCACCGGGTCGTCAGATCACACGCCGGTCAGTCCCCAAGTCTTTGTGCGATCTGCAGAGTCACCAGAAGTCAGTGTGAAGACGGCGAATGGGTCTGTGCGCCGCCGTCTAGGTGTCCCGCTATGGGAGGGGGCAGGTTATGGCTCTGAAGTGACAATCACAGGAGATTCATAAAAAAGAAAAAGTTATATTTGTTGAAATGCTGTAGCACAGGTGCTCAGAGTCCGGGGGGGGGGGGATCAGTGTCCCATAGGGTCAGCCACCCCCTGCTCCCTCCGCAGCCGCCGGTTCTCCTCTTTGAGCTTCTCCAGCTCCATCTCCAGTTCATGGAGCTTGGGGGGGTCAGCCTGCTGTGACCTCAGGTGGTTGTTCTCCTCCTCCATGCGGCTTATGCACTCCTCCAGCTCCATGTACTCACGGATCAGCTCCTGCTTGCTCATGTCCTGCAGGCTCTCCACGTGGTCCTTCATCATCAGGAACTGGGTGGTGGTGTAAGGGGCCACCGGTGGGCCCTTGGCGAACATCTCGGCCAGCATCTGGGACGCCCGCTGCGACTCCCTCTCCTCCAGTCGCTTCTTCTCCTCCCAGGTCAGCTTGTTATACGGCTTCCAGGACCTCTTCTTCTTGGAGGGTGGCCGGCAGTGCCTCTTTCTGCCCAGCTCCCTCCAGGGTCCCTCCGGCTCATGGCTGTCGCCCATGACCAGCTGACAATGGTGTTCCCTGTTGTCCGTAATAACAGATTGTACCATGAGGGCTTCGTAAGGGGTGCCCAATGGTTCTTCCTGACCCAGCTCCTGGGGATCCCAAGCCAAGTCTACACAATAGCCTGCTGCTGGTGGGCGGTACCCAGGTTGAGACCAATTTGACCTGGTGTTGTCATCCATGGGGCAATTCTGCTTGAAGTGACCCAGCTGTTTGCACCGGAAGCAGCGTTGTTCGTTGTCCTCCTGGCGTGGATAGCGAGGGCTAGATGTCATCGGTCTGTTAGGAGGTTGGTATCTAGCGGCTGGTGGGTGTGAGGGTACCGTTGGTCGTGGAGGTTGTACCTGCGGTGTGACCTGGTTCGTCTTGCGAGTATCCGCATATTCATCCGCCAACTTAGCGGCCTCTGGTAGAGTCATGGGCCTGCGATCTCTCACCCAGTCTTTGACGTCCGTCTGGATGTGATTGTAAAATTGCTCCAGGAGCATTAGTTGCAAAATGTCCTCTGCGGTGGTGGCCTGGCTGCTGTTAACCCAGTTAGAGGCCGACAGGGATAACTGGCATGCCCATTCCACGTAAGAGTCTTTCGTGGTTTTGCGTGAGTCCCTGAACTTCTGTCGGTGGGACTCTGGGGTTACTGCGTAACGAGCCAGGAGCACTTCTTTAACCCGGGCGTAGCTATGGATCTCCTGCTCTGGCACGGTCCGGAAAGCATCAGAAGCTTTGCCTGACAGTTTGCCTGACAATATTGCAACCCACTCTCCTCTAGCTATTCGGTGCAGGTTACATTGTCGCTCAAAATCTGCCAGGTAGTTATCAATTTCACAGTCCTTTTCATTAAAAGCGCTAAACGGAATCTTCCTTGTGTCTGCTGTGCTGTACTCACTGTTTGGAGAATGTGCGGCTGCTTGTTGGACTGCTGCCAGTTTTAACTGTAGTTCTGCGTCTCTTATTTGTTTATCCTTCTGTAGTTCTGCGTCTCTTATTTGTTTAGCCTTCTGTAGTTCTGTGTTTACTAACAGGTCCATCACTTTCAGCACCACATCCGCCGTTGGGTTCGGACCGAACCATGCTAGCTTCTCTCTCATTACTTTGTTGGCTGGCGATTCCTCCTCCTAATACACTGGTGTCTCCATCTCTTGTACTGCTGGCGTTGCTGCAACCAAGTTCTCCTGGCCTAGCTCCATTAATTCTGCTATGATGACCCGCTTGGGTTTGTTGCTAGCAATCCTTCGACGAACTTCCAGTAGTTCTTCCAGTGTCTGCTTGGAATCCGGGTGTAAAGGAGAGTAGAAGGGAAAATCCCGCTGCTGCCAACCAATTGTGACGGTATTAGAATGATATCCCCGTCAAAGATTCCCTTCTTCCCATAAAAGAACATCCCATCCTGGAATCGCCATAATAAGCCACACATGAGTCAGCGCTTACTGCTGGAACAAGACAGACTTTAATGGTATAACACACAGCTTATATGTAATTTACAAAGCTGTTACAATTCAATCTCCACCCCTCACACTGGGGCTTCCATACAGATTATTAGGCAGACATTTCGGAGCCGACTCTGAAAACACATTTTCTTTAGATAATGACATCAGTGGAGTTAATTACTAGGTGTAACAGAATACATTATCTAGACAGCTTGGCCCCGCATATAGAAGAGATAATTACCACAATGAAGCAATCAGAATAATTAACCTGAGCCCCTTCTAATCACAGTAAACAGTAAACACAGGTCTCCTTCACACAACACACTAGATCAATTAACATTTCAACAGCCTGTTAGCAGAGTGAGTCACACCTGAAATCACCTTCTAACACAGCATTAACCAAGCAGGGAGAATTAAATTGAAGCATATAGGCAAAAAGTCCTTCACAACGCCGATTCACGAACGTAGTTGTGGCCGGCGTATCTACTTGTGTCGTTTACCTAAGGCGTCAGACTGGCGTAAAGTTACACCTGCTATAAAGAGGCGCAGCCAATGTTAAGTATGGACGTCGGGACAGCGTCGTATTGTACGTCATTTACGTCATTTGCGTAAGCCGATTCAGAATGGGGCTGGGCGTAAGTTACGTTCACGTCGTTTTCAATGACTATTTGCAACGTGATTTGGAGCATGCGCACTGGGATACGTTCACGGCCGGTGCATGCACAGTTCGCTCGGCGCGTCATTTACGTGGGGTCAAGGATAATTTATATACAACATGCCCCCTACCTGTCCAATTTGAATTACGCGCAGATATGCCGGCCCATTTACGCTACGCCGCCGCAACTTACGGAGCAAGTGCTTTGTGAATACAGCACTTGCCTGTATAAGTTGCGGAGGCGTAGCGTAAATAGGATACGTTACGCCCGCACAAAGATACCCTCTCCATCCTGAATCTGGCCCAATGTGTGGATTGTTAGTGTGATGTCGCCATATTTAATCTTATATAAATATTTTACAGATGATATTCTCTCTCATTCTCTTGATTTAGAGTGGAGATCCAATCAATATAGAACTTGAGGTGAAATCAGAAGAAGAAGAGACGTATGTGAGGGATGATCAGCAGTCTATGGAGGAGGATGGAATAACGGGGACATTTATAGAGGAGGACACTCCTACAGAGATCAGCACAGGTGGGTCATTAACACTAAATCCATTCCTCCACCCATACTGCTCACTGATTGGTCCAGAGTAGGGCGGGGACTGGGTGATATCAGCCTGTAATCCCCTGGTCACTTTCCTGAGCTGTGTTCCCCTGTATGCCTGTATTTCTCTCGGATAATCTTCCTTCTCTGTGCTGCAGACACAATTTATGTCTCTAGACTGGATTTATGGAGATTCTGGGGTTCAGCTCAAAGCAAAATGTTCATTTTCACCATAGATGGTACTAGACCTAGGTACCTGGGTTTTAGGTCTCCTTCCCCATGCCCAGGTCTAGCATGATCTCTGACAGAACAATTTTACCAGGATTACTTGCTCTGTTATTTGCTGGCTGTGCCGGGTGGAGGGATATGTCTGTATAGTCTCAGACCCAAGTCACTGAGTGCAGTCTCAGGAGATGGGAGGCAGCGGTGTGGGATCTCTGCAACTTGTCTCATGTAAAAAAATGAATTTACCACTGAATATCAATATTATGAGTCCTGACCTTTTTTCTCGTCGTTTTTCACGTCGTTTTTTTTCTCATCGCAAAAAATCGCTTGTATGTATGCTTTTCCGAGGGGGAAAAAACACAAATGTTCAGAATCAAGTATGCAGCCCAAAAGCAGGCGCCATTTGAAAGGAACTCCCCCTTTAAGTCCCGTTGTTCGCCACCGAGCTTTGCTCGACCGTTTTTTTCATGAACTTGTGTATGCAAGGCAGGCTTGAGAGGAATCACGACGAATCACGCAGAGTAAAACATCGTTTTTTTGCAGGACCGGAAAAACGGTCGTATACGCGGCATAACACTATATAATTTATATTGTACATTGCATACTCCTGACCCCTGCACTATATACTCTATGTTGTACATTACATACTCCTGACCCCTGCACTATATACTCTATGTTGTACATTACATACTCCTGACCCCTGCACTATATACTCTATATTATACATTACATCATTCTGATACTATATAGTCCTATCTGTTGATTCTTATACAATATGTTGTACATTACATACTCCTGACCCCTGCACTCTATGTTGTACATTACATCATTCTGATACTATATAGTCCTATCTGTTGTATCGTATACAATATGTTGTACATTACACAGTCCTGACTTCTGTTCTCTACCCACTGCTATATATACACATAAAATGTATTCTCTTTTGTTACACCCATTTTCTGCCAGCTGGACATTTTATATCTGATTATTTGATTGGAGCACAGACTTTTACATGGTGATAATAATGTGATAACATCCTCAGACTTTGGAACCTTAAACAGAAAGTGATAATGGGGGAGGAGTCAATAACCCAATGATGTTGGTCTTCAGGATCAGTCCAGTCTTCATCTTGGTTGTTCTCCCCCATCCTCACTCTCTGACCTCTGGTGGGGCTCAGCCCCGCTGTTATGCATGACTAAATAAAGAAATGCAGGACTTCTTGTGTTGGGAAGATGGCAATGAGTGATGGAGGAGGAGGGGACACTCGTCCTATAATCCCCTCATCACTGTCACTCCTATAAAAGACAGTTCTCGTTGTTTCCTCACTCTCTGACTAAGGTCCATGAATAAAGAAATGATCTGGTAGGAGATCAGAGGACCCATTTACTAGTTACCTTGAGGGGGGAATTGTAAGATCCTCAGAGACAAAGCTGCCTGATGTGGGCAGAGTCCTGATTTAGGGGAACCAATCTGCTCATGTCTAGTAATAATCTTTGTATTTCTATTTTAGTAGATGGACGGGAGATGAGGAAAACCTCAGAGGATTGTCTCACTTTGTCTCCAGACTGTAAAGTAGAAGATGAGGATATCACACAGTATAGTCCAGGAGAAAACCTGACTACCTCAAATGTCCATCCGGCACCACACAGTGTAAATGGACCATCGTATTCCTCTTATCCCGAGGAACCTCAGACTGTGCGGGACAGTGCCGGACCATCGTATTCCTCTTATCCTGAGGAACCTCAGACTGTGCGGGACGGTGCCGGACCATCGTATTCCTCTTATCCTGAGGAACCTCAGACTGTGCGGGACGGTGCCGGACCATCGTATTCCTCTTATCCTGAGGAACCTCAGACTGTGCGGGATGGTGCCGGACCATCGTATTCCTCTTATCCTGAGGAACCTCAGACTGTGCGGGACAGTGTCGGACCATCGTATTCCTCTTATCCTGAGGAAGCTCAGACTGTGCGGGACGGTGCCGGACCCGGACCATCGTATTCCTCTTATCCTGAGGAACCTCAGACTGTGCGGGACGGTGCCGGACCATCGTATTCCTCTTATCCTGAGGAACCTCAGACTGTGCGGGGCGGTGCCGGACCATCGTATTCCTCTTATCCTGAGGAACTTCAGACTGTGCGGGACGGTGCTGTCCTTCCAATAGAGAAGAGCTTTTCCTGTCCTGAGTGCGGGAAGTGTTTCCGTTTTGAATCTAGTCTTAATGTGCATAAAAGATTTCACACAGGGGAGAAGCCGTATTCCTGTCCTGAGTGCGGGAAATGTTTTACACAGAAGTGTGATCTTTACAGACATCAGAGATGTCACACAGGGGAGAAGCCGCATTTCTGTTCTGAGTGTGGAAAATGTTTTTCAGAGAAGTCCGATCTTTCCAAACATCAGCGATCTCACACGGGGGAGAAGCCATATTCCTGTCCTCAGTGCCGGAAATGTTTTTCACAGAAGTCCAGTCTTTCCAAACATCAGCGATCTCACACGGGGGAGAAGCCATATTCCTGTCCTCAGTGCCGGAAATGTTTTTCACACATGTCCAGTCTTTACAAACATCAGAGATCTCACACAGGGGAGAAGCCGTATTGTTTTTCATGGAAGGCCATTCTTTCCACATATGAGCGATCTTACACGAGGCAGAAGCCGTATTCCTGTCCTGAGTGCGGAAAAAGTTTTTCACGGAAGGCCAGTCTTTCCACACATCTGAGATCTCACACAGAGGAGGAGCCATATTCCGGTCCTGAGTGAGGGAATTGTTCCTCACTGAAGTCCTGTCTTTCTGTACATCAGGGATCCCACACAACCCTTGAGGTGTATTAGTGAGTGCGGGAAATGTCTTGTATATGAATGTTGCTGGACATCACAGCTCTCATGTGGGGAAGAAGCACACCCTGATATACACCTCAGATATACTCCATGGCTGATTTTCATCATGTAAGAAACAGTTTCAGGGGTCTGGAGATTTTTTGAAAAAACAACTTGTCCAAGGGACAAAAATCGTGGTCCCAATCGCCTTGTCCCTCATCTACCAGAGAGCTCAGCAGTTACACAAAGCCTCAGGTTTTAATTTTTCACCATTACAACCTTCTAGCTGCCAACCTCCTAACGACCAATGACATCATGAGCTGATAAGGGGGATGTCAGTTGTCTGAATATCATCCTTGTGTGACCCTCCCCCGCCTCTCTCCATCAGCTTTGGGGTCTCATTAGTTGAGTGATGGAGAAAAACTGAGGGGGAAGAGAAACATTGGAATACTAGTCAGTACCAGTTTGCAAAAGTGTATTTGCTTTGGAAGAATAAATCACTTATAATGTTGGGTGTCTTATGTGTGTGGATGTTGTTACATTATGTAGAACTAATAGAATAGTTTTTACATTTTGGATTGGGGCGCCACAAGACTGTCCATCATTTTGAAGGACGTCTGGACTGAAAAAATGTTAAGAAACACTGACGGAGGACAAAAAGTCCCATATTTGATGATTGTTTGGTGACAGGTTCTCTTTAATGAGACATCCCGGGTCTAAAAGAACCCCCAATGTCCCCCTGTGCTCCACTGAATGTAATGTAATACAGATTATACTGCTTTATATTCTTTCCTGGCCTTGATGGCAGGAAAACTGTCAACGAGGACCTGGAAGTGATGTCATCTCTCCTCCCTCCCTTCTACCCATCATCACCCGATATGCTGGTCCCGGGTCCCAGATGGGTAAGAGGAGCCCCGGATACATCGCGGGTGTGTGTCGGGGTGGGGGGCACTTTACCGGGGATGTGGAAACGTTCGCTCAGCCACCCGAATGCTTCCATCCGACAAGTAAACCTGCTCCTTGCTCGCCCACAGCAGGGCTAAATGTTATAAAAAGTATACCTATCCGACCCTCAGAACTGCATGTCTTAGGTGTCAGGCGATAGGAATTGCTCATCCCGGAGTTCATAAGGAGATCAGAGATCACCAAAGACATGGATGAAGTGTTGTACCGTGTTGCCCATTGATAGCAGTAGAACAATAAAAATTGAGTCATTACCTCTCATTGGCTGAGTACATTTTGTGGTGGAAGATTTCACAAACACTAAAAAAAATTGTATGAATGTGAGTATCATTCACCCAGCTGTGATGAATATTGGATGTATTTTATTTCATACTCTGATTTCTTTGGCTCCATCTAGTGGCCATAATGCAGTAGTGTGCTATTTTTACTAATGGAGATATGTCAGGAAAAATACCCCATTATGGTCACTAGATGGAGCTGACAATCGGAGGAAATCACTTTGTTACATTATGGGCAGAATATGTAATGGCCGGATGAGTGATTGTCACATTCATCCCATGAATTCTCTATAAGTAGACCCCTTAGTTTCCTTCATCAGACATGTCTTCATACTAATACCTGAGATCACACTCATACACTAATGCCGCGTACACACGATCACTTTTTGTGATGAAAAAAAACGACGTTTTAAAAAACGTCATTTAAAATGATCGTGTGTGGGCAAAACGTCGTTTTATGTCTTCTGAAAAACGTCAAAAAAATTTTTTGAACATTTTTTGTGTCATCTTTCAAAATGTAGTTTTTTGTGTCATAAAAAATGATCGTGTGTGGGCAAAACGACGTTTAAAATTACGTTTTTGAACCCGCGCATGCTCAGAGGCAAATTATGAGATGGGAGCTTCAATGGAACAGAGTGCTGTTGAACGTGGTGTACGTAACTGCGCTTTGCAAGAGCATTTTCAGAAAACGATGGTGTGTAGGCAACGTCGTTTTTTTAAAATTAAGTTTGAAAAACGTCGTTTTTTTTCATGCGATAAAACGTCGTTTTTTTTTTTTCATCACAAAAAGTGATTGTGTGTACGCGGCATTAGAGTGGTTGTAAAGGTTCAGTTTTTTATTTTAAATAATAAACATGTCATACTTACCTCCACTGTGCAGTTTGTTTTGCCACAGACCCCCGAGGTTCTTCTATGTATTTGGGGGACCTTTGGAGGGTCTGTGTGCTGTATAATAAAAAAAGAAACTGGCAATGAAATTTTCTGGAAATTTAAACCGATACATTTTTTTCTGTGTAAATGTCACTTTTTCTGTAGCCGTCCTACAACAAGAATGAGGAAATGTATAGAGCCCCCAAATACATACCAGTCCCTCTGAGTGTAAGATGGATATTAACTGCTTAATGACCGCCGCATGTAAATATACGTCCACAGAATGGCACGTACAGGCAGATGCCTTCCCGCGGGTCCGATCGGGACCCCCCGTTAAATGCGGTGGTCGGTAAGCCTCTGGGAGCGATCCGGGATGAGGGGGCGGCTGTTCATTTCTGTCCACCCCCTCGCGATCGCTCCCAGCGAATCCGCTTCCCCCCCCCCCTCTGCCCGCCCTCTGCCTGTGTAATGTAAACACAGGCAGAGGAAGTGATGTCACCTCTCCTCTCGGCAGTATTTTCGTTCCGGCGAGAGGACAGAAGACATCACAAGTGAGTTGCACAACACTACACTGACACCAGTACACATAGGCACACCTAACCCCTTCAGATCACCCCCCCTATCACAGTGTCACTAATAGCAGTGATCATATATTTACTGATCACTGCATAATGGGGCTGATTTACTATTGTCACTGCGTTGCGCCGGTTCATGGCTTAATTAGTGCGCTGGATGAACCCTTAATTAGGCGCATGACCGGGCGCAGCAGCAGGGCAATGCAATTGATATGTAAAGCCACGCCAAACTCCCTATAGAAGTCTATGGGGGAAATCTAAAGTGCTAATTTTAAAGGCTAATCTGCAAGTTTTGTCCTAAAAAGTGTTTGGGAACCTGGGTCCTGCCCCAGGGGACATGTATCAATGCTTTTTTTATTTTTAAAAACTACAGTGAAGCAGTGAATTTAATAATGCTTAAAGTGCAACAATAAAAGTGAAACATTCCTTTAAATTTCGTACCGGGGGGGGGTGTAAAGTCAGCATGTGAAAAAGCGCATGTTTCCCGTACATAGAACTGTCTCTGCACAAAATGACATTCTGAAGAAAAAAGGCATTTAAAACTGACTCGTGGCTATAATGAATTGTCAGCTCCCGGCAATTGTGAGAGGATTCAATCATAAAAAAAAAGCGTGGGGTCCCCCCAAATTCCATTACAAGGCCCTTCAGGTCTGATATGGATATTAAGGGGAACCCCCCACCGTCAATTAAAAAAAAAATTAAGTGGGGTTCCCCCCAAATATCCATACCAGACCCTTCAGGTCTGTGAAAAGTGTAAAAAAAAGACAAGAGACGGTTTTTGACAAGTCTTTTATTAATATCTTCTTTCTGCTTCTTCTTCTTCTTCTTCCATCTTCTTCTTCTTTTCTTCTTTCCTTCGATTTCTTCATCCATCTTCTTCTTCTTTTCTTCTTTCCCTCGATTTCTTCATCCATCTTCTTCTTCCTCTGCTTCTTTCTTGGGACTTCTCTTCCCGCATCTTGACCGGCGTATTCTTCCATCTTCTTCTCCTTCCGCCGGCCTTCTCGTCCGCATCTTCTTCTTCCCCGGATGCTGCGCTTCCAATTGAATTCCCCGCCGTGTGACGCTCCTGGGACCACGCCCCCCTCTGACGCCACGGGTAATCTCCTAAGAAACTTCCTGTGTGGTGCATGTGCGTCAGAGGGGGCGTGGTCTCAGGAGCGTCACACGGCAGGAAATTCAATTGGAAGCGGAGCGTCCGGGGAAGAAGAAGCCGCGCAAGATGCGAACGAGCTTCAAATTGAATTCCCCGCCGTGTGCCGCTCCTGTGACTACGCCCCCCTCTGACGCACATGTACCACACGGGAAGTTTCTTAGGAGATTACCCGTGGCGTCAGAGGGGGGCGTGGTCCCAGGAGCGGCACATGGCGGGGAATTCAGTTTCCAGCACAGCATCCGGGGAAGAAGAAGAAGATGCGGACGAGAAGGCCGGCGGAAGGAGAAGAAGATGGAAGAATACGCCGGTCAAGATGCGGGACGAGAAGACCCAAGAAAGAAGAAGAAGATGGAGGAAGAAACCCAAAGAAAAGAAGAAGATGGAAGAAGAAAGAAGATATTAATAAAAGACTTGTCAAAAACCGGCTCTTGTCTTTTTTTACACTTTTCACATTTCTTTTGTGAAATGGTAGAGGTACAATGTACCCCATTACCATTCCACACAGGGGGGGGGGTGGGATCTGGGGGTCCCCTTTGTTAAAGGGGTCTTCCAGATTCTAATAAGCCCCCCACCCGCAGACCCCCACAACCACCGGCCAGGGTTGTGGGGATGAGGCCCTTGTCCCCATCAACATGGGGACAAGGTGCTTTGGGGGGACCCCAAAGCACCCTCCCAATGTTGAGGGCATGTGGCCTGGTGCGGTTCAGGAGAAGGGGGGCCGCACTCTGTCCCCCCCTCTTTTCTGCGGCCGGCTAGGTTAACGTGCTCAGATAAGGGTCTGGTGTGGATTTTTGGGGGAACTCCATGCCATTTTTTTTTTAAATTTGGGGTGGAGTTCCCCTTAAAATCCACACCAGACCTGAAGGGTCTGGTATTGATATTTGGGGGGAACCCCACGTCTTTTTTTAATTGACAGCGGGGTTCCCCTTAATATCCATATGAGACCTGAAGGGCCTTGTAATTGAATTTGGGGGGACCTCCACGCTTTTTTTTTATGAATGAATTCTCTCACAATTGCCGGAGCCGACAATTCATTATTGCCGCAAAGCCGGTTTTAAATGACTTTTTTCCTTCGGAATGTCATTTTGTGCAGGGACAGTTCTATGTACGGGAAACATGCGCTTTTTCACATGCTGCCTTTACACCCCCCCCCCCAGGTACGAAATTGAAAGGAATTTTTCACTTTTATTGTTGCACTTTAACCACTTCCATACCGCGCCTATTCTGGCA
Source organism: Rana temporaria (assembly GCF_905171775.1). NCBI lineage: Eukaryota > Metazoa > Chordata > Amphibia > Anura > Ranidae > Rana > Rana temporaria. The sequence goes on along the minus strand of NW_024404432.1, from coordinate 873,204 downwards.
CTTCTCTCCTTCATGTAACAATTATAGTTTATTCCTTGAAAATTACTCAGGACCCCCAAACATTATATATATTTTATTAGCAGACACCCTAGGGAATAAAGTGGCGGCCATTTTTTTTTTAAATTTCCAACGGTATTTGCGCAATAATTTTTCAAACGCCTTTTTTATTTTTGCAAAAAAAAAAACGGTTTCATGAATTAAAAAATAAGAAAGCAGTAAAGTTAGCCAAATTTTTAGGGATAATGTGAAAGATGATGTTACACCGAGTATATAGATACCGAACATGTCACGCTTTAATATTGCGCACACTCATGGAATGGCGCCAAACTTCGGGACTTAAAAATCTCCATAGGCGACGCTTTATTTTTTTTTTTTAGGTTACCAATTTAGAGTTACAGAGGAGGTCTAGTGCTAAAAGTATTGCTCTCGCTCTAACGCACGCGTCAATACCTCACATGTGTGGTTTGAACGGTGTTTACATATGTGGGTGGGACTTACATGCGTGTTCGCTTCTGAGTGCGAGCTCAGGGGCGTTTTAATTTTTTTTTTTTTATCGAATATTTATCTTTTTGCACTTTTTTGTCCCTTTTTTTTATTTTGGATCACTATTATTCCTATTACAAGGAATGTACACATCCCTTGTAATAGGACTAGTGTGTGACAGGTCCTCTTTATGGAGAGATGCGGGGTCAATAAGACCCCACATCTATCCTCCAAGCTGGAAAGCATGAGATCGGAAAAAAAAACACTGATCTCATCCTTTCAGCCGCGATCATGTTCGTTCAGCACAGTGGTGTAGTGGATAGTACTTTCACCTAGCAGCAAAAAGGGTCGCTGGTTCGAATCCCACCCGTGACACCATCTGCCTGGAGTTTGCATGTTCTCCCTGTGCCTGCGTGGGTTTCCTCCCACAATATAAAAACATGCTGTAAATCGGATCCGGTCTAAATAAGCCCTAATATGCAGTAGTATATTTAGGTTTTGTGCTGCCCTAGGCCTCACTACATTTCTGCACCTCCTAATAGAAAAATGACCCACCCCTTCCTGTCAAGGCCACACCCTGTTTTTGTATGACCCGCCCAGGAATTTTCAGGGGACCCACACACTAGTTCTGGGGGGGAGGGGGTTACTGGATCCCCTAATTTGCATAGTTTTTCTCTCACTTCCTGTTTGGCTATGGGGCAGGAAGTGAAGGCAAATCTCCCCAATTAGACACAGATAATACAAAATAAACTGACAGGGCCCTCCCTCACTCTATCCAAAATTAAAGAAAATAAAAAGTGTTGATTATAGCTCTAGCTGAAGCACAGATTTCAGAGAGTTTTATTGAGAGGCCTAAGAAAATATAACCATGCCAATAGGCCAGGATACAGCGTTGCTAATATGTATGAATGTGTGTGTTGGGCACCCCACAAACACCACCCAATGTTAAATAAAAAAGTATTAATTTGCAAATAAGTATTATCTGCTCATTTTTTGGGGATGTCTGCACCCCTGATAGTGACAACATTTGTGAGGTGTCTTCACCCTTTCTAATTCATTCACTTCCTGTCACATAGCCAAACAGGAAGTGAGGGTAAATCCTTACTAATATCTTTTCTTGGGGACACAGAGATCAATCTAAATAGTTGCCCATTTTGCTGTGTACACCCCAAATTATTAGGGATCTTGGACTTTGGGGTCCATTTACTAAAGGCAAATCCACTTTGCACTACAAGTACAAAGCAAGGAAGAAAGAAAACAAAACTTTGCTTCTACAGGACTGGATGTTAAAACCATCAGTGCTTCCTCTCTGATTTTCAACAACTATGCTTGTACTGCAGAGTGGCTTTGCCTTTACTAAACCCCAAACTAAATAATCATTTGGGGCAGGGATCCTCAAACTACGGCCCTCCAGCTGTTGTAGAACTACACATCCCATGAGGCCTTGTAATGCACTGACATTCACAGACATGACTAGGCATGATGGGAATTGTAGTTCCTGAACAACTGGAGGGCCGTAGTTTGAAGACCCATGATTTGGGGTGTACACAGCAGTGCTGGAGTGCAATATGCTTAATGGGGACACTAGTTAGATTGACCTGTGTCCCCAAGAAAAGACACTGGTAGGGTTTTAACCTCACTTCCTGTTCAGCTGTGTGACAGGAAGTGAAGCCAATTTTAAGAAAAGAGACACAAAGCTCAACCCAAAAAAAACACAAGCAGGGGTTCTAACACTCACTTGGCTTCCCTCAAACACCCACAATTAGAATAGGATTGCCCTGCGCTAGATTTAAGCACAGTGCTGTAAATCAGCACGTCAAGCCTGTCCACCAATAGCAGCCCCCCCCCCCCCCCAACAGGCCATGTTTGCAGGTTTTCCTTCATCTTGCACATGTGCTTAAAAGACAGTCTGGACAGCAATTATTGATAAGAGAAATCCACAAAACATGTCCTGTCATGTCCTGGGGGTACTTGAGGGCTGAGGACCACTGCAGTAAAAAGAAAATACTTACCACTTTGTCTTTAATTTCCTGGTGATTAAACATGGCAAACATTTCATGATTACACACCAGGAAAGAAGCTTAGACAAAAATCACACCTAATTTGTTAGGCCAAACCTATTTCAGCTGCAGCTGACTGTAGCATGAAAAAGTAACAAAAACAAACTTCAAAATTTGAAAGTAATTTTTATTGGTCAACAAAACAAGGAAAGCAAAAAAGACAAACAAACAAAAACACACACACACACACACACACAAAAATAAATTTAAAAAATCAAAATAAACATAGGTTAACCGTCCCAACATCTTCAGAAATATTTTTCAAAATAAGGCAGCAGAGACAAATACATACAATTGAACATCATTTAAAAATAAACAAAAAACATTGGCAAAATAAAAATAAACATGCTCCAAACCACATTTCTGTTTAGCAACAACATTCCTGCCAGTTTGCCCCTCTGAGGGCAGCTGAGGAATGATCGATCCACGCTTTTTAACATGTGTGCTTGTGTGCTAGTAATGAAGCAATTGAAATCACATGAACAAATTTCAGTCTCTAGTTTGGGTGAACTTGTTAGTGGTTACACCTGTTAAGGATGTCCTTAAATTACTAACCCACCCACGCTCTATGAGCATGCTCAGAGACATCCAAGTGATTTTCCCCCTCAAAAATAAAGTAAAACATTTCTAAGTGTCTGAGCAGGCTCAGTTCATCTCACATGCAGGAACAAAGCTGCAATGGCTGCTGAAAGCATGAGAGCTGTGTTTTTTCCCCCTGAACTCATGCTTTCCAGCCTGAAGGGGAGGTCTTAATGAATTATTACGTAACAAAAATAAATAATAATAATTAAAATGCCCCTGTCCCTAGTAGCTCCCAGTCAGAAGCGAACACGCACATTTTTTTTCAGGTTAACAGTTTAGAGTTACAGAGGAGGTCTAGTGCTAAAAGTATTGCTCTCGCTCTAACGCACGGGTCAATACCTCACATGTGTGGTTTGAACGATGTTTACATATGTGGGCGGGACTTGTGTAAGTCCCGCCCACATATGTAAACACCGTTCAAACCACACATGTGAGGTATTGACGCGTGCGTTAGAGCGAGAGTAATACTTTTAGCACTAGACCTTCTCTGTAACTATAAACTGGTAACCTGAAAAAAAAAAACGTTGCCTATGGAGATTTTAAAGTACTGAAGTTTGGCGCCATTCCATGAGTGTTTGCAATAGTAAAGCGTGACATGTTAGGTATCTATTTACTCGGTGTAACATCATATTTCACATTATCGCCAAAAATTTGGCTACATCTAGTTTTTTTTTTAATTCTTAACCACTTGAGCCCCAGACCATATTACTGGTCAATGACCGGGCCAGTTTTTGTGATTCGGCACTGCGTCTTTTTAACTGACAATTGCGCGGTCGTGCGACGTGGTTCCCAATCAAAATTTACCGTCCTTTTTTTCCCCACAAATAGATTTTTTTTTTTTTGGCGGTATTTGATCACCTCTGCGTTTTTTCTTTTTTTTGCTATAAACAACAATAGAGCGACATTTTTTTTTACAAAGAAAAATCATTTTACTGTTTGCTATAATAAATATCCCCCAAATTATCTAAAAATAATCGTATTTTCCCTCAGTTTAGGCCGATACGTATTCTTCGACATATTTTTGGTTCCAAAAAATCGCAATAAGCGTTTGATTGGTTTGCGCAAAAGTTCTAGCGTCTACAAAATAGGGGTTAGTTTTATGGCTTTTTTATTAATATTTTTTTTTTTACTAGTAATTGCGGTGATCAGCGATTTTTATCGGTACTGCGACATTATGGCGGACACATTTTTGGGACCATTGTCATTTTTCTAGCGACCAATGTTCTAAAAATGCATTGCTTACTATAAAAATGTCACTGGCAAGGAAAGGGGTTAACACTAGGGGCAAGGGAGGGGTTAATTATGTTCTTTGGGTGTGTTCTAACTGTAAGGGGGGTGGGACTGACTAGGGGAAATGACAGATCGCTGTTCATACATTGTATATTTGCGTATTTTTTTTTTTTGCCCACCTTCCAAGACAAGTCGCCAGGACACTATTGATAGTCGCCATGGCGACCTGGCGCCCGGGATTTGTCGATCCCTGCGACAGACAACCGTTGGTTGTCAGATTTTCTGATGGTCAGTACACAAGTCTGTCACACAAAAGTTGAAAGTACAAATACGCATGCTCGGAATCAATGCTCACCAAACATGAAATTAGCAGAAGGGCACCAAAGGGTGGCACTCAAGAGCTGAAATTCCTTGTACATTACTATGTTTGTTGGCCGACAATTATGTATCGTTAGTATGCCAGACAAGGTCCAGGCACACCCCCTGAAGATAAAAATCAGACACTCGGTTGACCAACAAATGGATAATTTTTATTTTTATCTTGCTATCAATGGCCAACACAATACAACACTTCATCCATGTGTAGCATTACCCCCAGTGGAGCTGCTGGATTTTTGGGCGGCGTAATACCTCTTGGCTCCTCCGAATTCCTAGGGGTGGATAATGCGTATTGCATGAAGTAGAAGTAAAGGAAAGTCCAGACAGGTGCTCTTTATTACCCAGCCGGGTAAAAACAGTAAACTTGTGGTGAGGAAAGTAAAGCTGAAGAAGAAAGGAGAACAGCAGATTCAGGCGTAATGATAGGAAACAGTCCTGCTTGCAAACGTAACACTTATTAGCACCACTCCCGCCGGAGTGGGTCTAGTGTACCCGGACAGGCCTCTCTCACTGACCCGGACAGGCCTCTCTCACTGACCCGGACAGGCCTCTCTCACTGACCTGGCAGCCGGAGTATCACTCGGGCAATTGTAGGATAAAGTTTCTGCCACAGACCCTCCTTGGTGAACTTGGGTGAATGTCTCTGCCACAGACCCTCTCAATGAGCCTCAGAAAGATACCTCTGCCACAGGTCCCTTCTGGGTTGAATTCTTGGAGATATGCCCCCCTAAATGAGTTACGTCTGCATCTCCTTCAACTTGTCGCCCAGGCACCGACTGACAGGAGATCAATCCTGCAGTGTCCAGCTACCTCGATCCCCGGTGGTTTGTCCAGGCCCTTTTTGACCGCCAGCCTCTCAATGGCGCTCCTCAGACAGACTCTCCACCGAACAGCAAATACAGCTTGGGATCCTCAAAGTGGGAACCCAGTCACTCAGTGGGTCCCAGTCGCTGTTCAGATGCTCCTGGCCAACATGGCCCCGGAACCAGGAACACCATGTGGCATGCACGCCCCGGCCAGGTAGGCCATAATGCCGGGGCGCCGTGATGTGGCCACCCTAAAGGTGGGTGCCACACTGGAGGAAGAAGACCCAAAACCAATGGTGTCTGGCCCATAAATACCCCTCCCCAGCATGCACAGCGAGGACAAACCCTCGTGATTGGCTGCTGGGAAAGAGCACCCAAACCTTGACTCCCCTGCTGCCACCTGCACCCCCGGGGCTGGAAGAACACCCCAGTACAGCAGAATGGCCCACAGCACAGTCAAGCTGAGACAGAGAATGCATTTTGCTACTAACAATCTGGATCAGAGTTTAACTACACTCCGATCTACACTTAAATTTAACTAGCACCAGTACTGTAAAGCTACACATGTCTTTGGTGTTCTCTGATCTCCTTATGAACTACAGTATATCTGAGGTGTATATCAGGGTGTGCTTCTTCCCCACATGAGAGCTGTGATGTCCAGCAACATTCATATACAAGACATTTCCCGCACTCAAGGCACCAATACACTTCGAGGGTTGTGTGGGATCCCTGATGTACAGGAAGACAGGACTTCAGTGAGGAACATTTCTCTCACTCAGGACAGGAAAGAGGCTTCTTCCCCGTGTGAGATCTCTGATGTCTTGAAAGATTGTACTTCTCAGAAAAACATTTCCCGCACTCAGGACAAGAATATGGCTTCTCCCCCGTGTGAGATCTCTGATGTTTGTAAAGACCAGACCTGTCTAAAAAACATTTCCCGCACTCAGGACAGGAATATGGCTTCTCCCCCTTGTGAGATCTTTGATGTCTGTAAAGAACGGACTTTTGTGAAAAAGATTTCCCACACTCAGGACAGGAATGCGGCTTCTCCCCTGTGTGAGATCTCTGATGTATGTAAAGATAGAACTTGTCTGAAAAACATTTCCCACACTCAGGACAAGAATACGGCTTCTCACCTGTGTGAGATCTTTTATGCACATTAAGTTTGTATTTAGACTGGAAACACTTCTCGCACTCAGTACAGAAAAAGCTCTTCTCTGTTGGAAGGACGGCACCGTCCCGCACAGTCTGAGGTTCCTCAGGATAAGAGGAATATGATGGTCCGGCACCGTCCCGCACAGTCTGAGGTTCCTCAGGATAAGAGGAATACGATGGTCCGGCACCATCCCGCACAGTCTGAGGTTCCTCAGGATAAGAGGAATACGATGGTCCATCTACACTGTGCGGTGCTGGATGGACATTTGAGGTAGTCGGGTTTTCTCCTGGACTATATTGTGTGATGTCCTCATCTTTACAGTCTGGAGACAAAGTGAGACAATCCTCTGAGGTTTTCCTCATCTCCCGTCCATCTACTAAAATAGAGATACAAAGATTATTACTAGACATGAGCAGATTGGTTCCCATAAACCAGGACTCTGCCCACATCAGGCAGCTTTGTCTCTGAGGATCTTACAATTCCCCCCTCAAGGTAATTGGTAAACGGTCCTCTGATCTCCTACCAGATCATTTCTTTATTCATGGACCTTAGTCAGAGAGTGAGGAAACAACGAGAACTGTCTTTTATAGGAGTGACAGTGATGAGGGGATTATAGGATGAGTGCTAGACCCAGGCATGGGGAAGGCGACACCTGACATATGCCCCAGGTACCTAGGTTGAGTAACACCTATGAGGAAATCAAAATTTTGCTGCCAGCTGAACCCCAGAATCTTCATAAATCCACGCTAGATCCATTAATTATGTCTGCAGCAGAGAGAAGGAAGATTATCGGAGAGAAATACAGGACAGGGAACACAGCTCAGGAAAGTGACCAGGGGATTACAGGCTGATATCACCCAGTCACCGCCCTACTCTGGACCAATCAGTGAGCAGTATGGGTGGAGGAATGTATTTAGTGTTAATGACCCACTTGTGCTGATCTCTGTAGGCGTGTCCTCCTCTATAATTAGTCTTATTATTTCATCCTTCTCCATAGACTGCTGATCATCCCTCACATACCTCTCTTCTTCTTCTGCTTTACTCTCAACTTTTATATCTATCAGATATTCACCCTAAGCCAGGAGAATGAGAGAAAATATCACATGTAACATATAAGGTCACATAAAAAAATCCACACATCATCTCTACGAGTCCATGTTTTAGATCCTCTGTCCCACCAACCTTGTAATCTTTAATGTGACCTTCCTGTGTGGAATCCCGGGAATACAGAGGACGGGGACATCTCTCTGGTGGGTTCCTGGTATTAGGTGGCTCCATCATATCCTTGTGTCCTTCTGAAAACTCCTCCATCACTCCATACTCCTCATCCTCCTCTTTATACTCTTCTTTAACAACAATATTATCATCACCGAGATTTCCACTCTGAATATATAATAAAACATTCATTGTAACAAACATGCTGTGTATAAATCAGAACTACCAATAATTGTCACTCATCTACGTCTTCATGCTGTAATACTGTTTTGGGGCATACAAGAAATGTAACTTCTTTATTTTGTGAAATTGAATAAAAATACAATTGCAAGAAAAAATTCCCTGAATCCTCCTCACCTCTCCTGTCAGCAGCTCCATCATCTTCTTGGTGACTTCTAGAATCTTCTCCATGTTGTGTCTCTCAGGTTTTAGGTAGTCACATGGAGGCACTGTGATGGTCATGTGATCACCTGACTTCACAAGAGGAAATCTCTGTATTGAGGAACCAATAGGAATATCATGTTAGAATCCCAGAATCCTCCTCACCTCTACGGTCAGGTTTGTGTTTTATTAATAGAGATAAGAGTGATGTCATGTGACCTCCCAGAATCCCCCTCACATCTCCGGTCAGGTTTGTGTTTTATTAATAGAGATAAGAGTGATGTCATGTGACCTCCCAGAATCCTCCTCACCTCTCCGGTCAGGTCTGTTTTATTAATAGAGATAAGAGTGATGTCATGTGACCTCCCAGAATCCTCCTCACCTCTCCAGTCAGGTCTGTGTATTATTAATAGAGATAAGAATGATGTCATGTGACCTCCCAGAATCCTCCTCACCTCTCCGGTCAGGTCTGTGTTTTATTAATAGAGATAAGAGTGATGTCTTGTGACCTCCCAGAATCCCCCTCACCTCTCCGGTCAGCAGGTAGATGATCTCCAGGGTGAGGTTTAGTATCTTCTCAGTCATGTGACTCCGGTCCTCCTCCATCCTCATTGGTGGCATCATTTGATCTATACAGGTCTCCTTGTAGACAGATAACTTTGGGAAATTAAATGATTTTTTGGATGGTATTGGTCACACAATAATAGGATGTGAGGGGGTAATAGGAGAGTTGATGTACATTCAAGAACTACTACCTCCATGGGAATACATTATTATTATTATAATACAGAATTTATATATCACCAACAATTTGCACAGCACAGGATGAATCAGAGGGCCCTGCTCGTTAGCGACTACAATCTAGGAGGGAGGGTGAAATAATACAAAAGGTGATAACTGTGGGAGATGAGCTGATGGAGAAAATAAATGTACAGTTGTTGGGTGTGGACAGGATAGGTTTCTCTGGAAAGGAGGGTTTTCAGGGATCATCTAAAAGCAAACAGAGAAAAAGATAGTCAGACAGATTGGGGTATGGAGTTCCATAGGATGGGAGAGGCTCAGGAAAGTCCTAGAGGTGAGCATGGGAGGAGGTGATAGGGGAGCTAGAGAGGAATGACGAGAACGATTTGGTTGGTATGGTGAAACTAGGTTAGTGATGTAGGTGTGGGCTGAGTTGCGGGTGGCTTTGTCAGTTATTGTTTGTATTTTGAATTTAATTTGTTGGGCGAGTGGCAGCCAATGGATGGATTGTCAGAAAGGGGTGGCAGACGATGAGTGGTATGTAAGGTGGATTAGCCTTACAGAGAATGATTGTGGGGATTTCAGAAGAGAGAAAGTTTGGTTGCCAGGCAGAGAGGTCATCCAGGAAGGTTGATACCAGTCCAGGGGGTCGGTAGATTACAGCAATTCTTAGGCCCTGTACACACGATCAGTCCAAACTGATGAAACTTATGTATTAGGCACTCTGCCTAATACATAAGTGTATTCAAGGAAACGCCCCCAAATATCTATGTGAAAAAATAAAAGCCCATAACCCCAATCGCATTCTGCGATCCACCAATCAAAACCTCCTCCAGATACCCAAAGCCAGATACAAGTCCAAAGGAGATCGAAGATTTGCAGTCCAAGGACCTCGCCTGTGGAATGCACTACCAACCACCATCCGACTGGAGTCGGACCACTTGGCCTTCAGGAGAAAGATTAAAACCCATCTCTTCTGAGGTCAAGGGGTTCCTTACCCATGAAATGGATACAGCGCCCAGAGGCGATTCAGTTCGCATGTGTTGCGCTTTACAAGTTTCTCACTCACTCACTCAAAACGGACTGAAGTTCAGTTTCATCAGTCCAAACCTACCGTGTATATGGCCCATCAGACTTTTGTCCTTCAGACCAAAGTTTTAAAACTTGCTTTAAAATCGGACTGATGACCGATCGGTCAAAACCAATGGTTAGTATGCAAAAGCATCGGTTCAAAACCCGCGCATGCTCAGAATCAAGTCGACGCATGCTTGGAAGCATTGAACTTCATTTTTTAACACGTCGTTGTGTTTTACGTCACTGCGTTGGACTTGATCGGATTTTGAACTGATGGGCCCAGATTCTCAAAGGGCTTACGACGGCGCAGCGCCATGTACGTCGTCATAAGTCCTAATCTGGGCCGTCGTATCTATGCGACTGATTCTTAGAATCAGTTACGCATAGATATCCATTAGATCCGACAGGCGTAAGTCTCTTACGCCGTCGGATCTTAAATGCAATTTTTTTTGCCCGCTAGGTGGCGCTTCCGTCGATTTCCCCGTCAAGTATTCAAATTAGTTAGATACGCGGATTCACGAACGTACGCACGGCCGAGTTACGACGTTTACGTTAGGCTTTTCCCGGCGTAAAGTTGCCCATGGGTCTATAAAGCACAGTCAATGTTAAGAATGGCCGTCGTTCCCGCGTCGAAAATTTATAAAATTACGTTGTTTGCGTAAGTCGTCCGTGAATGGTGCTGGACATAATTTACCCTGAAGGGTCTGGAATGGATATTTGGGGGAACCCCACGTCATCTTTTTCTAAATTGACGGCGGGGTTCCCCTTAATATCCATACCAGACCTGAAGGGCCTGGTAATTGAATTTGGGGGAACCCCCATGCTTTTTTATGAATGAATTCTCTCTGAATTACCGGGAGCCAACAATTCATTATAGCCGCGAGTCAGTTTTAAATGACTTTTTTTCCTTCAGAAATTACACTTTGTGCAGAGACAGTTCTAAGTACGGGAAACAAGCGATATTTTGCATGCTTACTTTACACCCCCCCCCCCCCTAGGTACGACATTTAAAGGAATATTTCACTTTTATTGTTTCACTTTAAGCATTATTAAATTCACTGCTCCCGAAAAAACGTCTGTTTTTAAAACTTTTTTGCATTGATACATGTCCCCTGGGGCAGGACCCGGGTCCCCAAACACTTTTTAAGACAATAACTTGCATATTAGCCTTTAAAATTAGCAATTTAGATTTTTCCCATAGACTTTAACAGGGTGTTTCAGCGGCTTTTTGAATTTGCCGCGAACACCCCAAATTGATCGCTGTTCGCCGAACAGCCAAACAGGCAATGTTCGAGTCGAACATGAGTTTGACTCAAACTCGAAGCTCATCCCTAGTCACTACACAGAACATTACATAGGACATATAGACTGGAAGGCGGGACATTTGGATGGGGTGATTTGAGGGGTTCCCACGATGCCCCTCCGTTGCAAATCCAATCATTGTTCCTGGGTGTGTCCTACCTCTCCTAAACTGAAGAGTGAACTTTGACCTTTACCATACAAAAATCTGTCAGGAATCTGTTAAAGTAATCTCTCATGTGATCAGGTGACATGCAGAGGAACAGAGTGTAAATAGCAGACAATTTTCTCCAGAGCTCCTAATGGTGAGGATGGAGTTTTCTGAGTGCTGGGGCCAAGTTTCCACCCCCCAGGGTCACTGCAGGTGTGGAGAAAAGCTGTGTAAGAGGATATGGAGGAGAGATGAGGAGGAGATCCAGGAATCAGGATAAAGGTCAGGATAATAAGCAACAGACGAGCGCATCCAAGAGATGAAGCCGGGGTCACTACACAGAAAATCAATCCAAGGAAACAACAGGCAGGACGAGGAATAGGAAGAGACAAATGAGAATATTGCTCAGGCAATGGGAGATTATCTCAGCATGACTTACATAATGAAGGAGATGAGGGGGAGGAAGTCACTTAAAGGAGTTGTAAAGGAAAAACATTTTTTGCCTAAAATTAATGTCTGCAAGGTAGACAGACAAAATAGTGTAATGATTCTGTTAAAAAACAAGTAAAAACCTATTAAATTCCTTCATCTATATCACCTCCGTAGTTCTAGTTTCTGTGTTCTCATTCACTTCCTGGTTTGCGGCGCTCGTTCATGTAAGAACTACATTTCCCAGTATGCATTGCGGCACGCCCAGTAATTCGCAACTCCTTGAAGTCTCTAACACGTAGAGAGCGTTCTGCCGCACAGATGTAGTTCCCAGGAGGGGGCGAGCACGTCACTGACCACCGCAATAAAGCCTCCCATCACGGTGGTGAGTAACAATCAGACAAGCAGGAAGTGAACAGAGAAGAAATAGAGCAACTTCTGAGCAAAATATACATGGAAATTCAGCTGATTCAGCAGGGATCGGTCACATTTCCATCCATGTGTGGTCACTGCCTGATAAAAGTCACTGGATCAGCGGCTGCAGCCAATAGCTCCATCACTGATCTGTATATTCTGAGAGCGGAGGAGCGCCCCCCATTGTAAGAATACAATAGTGCAGAGGGGAGGATTCCCCCATCCCCCTCCTATGTGTGGATGAGGGAATCATCAACTAATTGCCCACTGAAGGGGTTAATCTACATTTCCACATTATATATGTGTGTATCATCATCTGCTGGAGATAAAAGACGTCACAGTGACTATGGAGGAAGAGGACGGACATGACGGGGTTACTGGGTGTAAATAGAAGATAAGATCTTATTACCTCCTCTGCTGCCACTTCCAGCAACGTCTTCTCTCTACTTCCTCCCGACTCACCTCTCACCCGGAACTTCCTGTCTGTACCTGACATCACTTCCTGTCTTCCTGTCTGGGTAGAGGTGAGATCAGCACCTTGCGGAGCTCAAAGTAACTGCAGCCCTGAGAAACATCTCGTAGTGTGAACACGGCTTTGTGCTGTGTGTGTATGTACTGTATATCCTTATAGATGGGTCATCTCCACTCCCACCAAGGGGGATAGAAATATATTACTGCTCGGGGGAGGGGGGGGAGACATTTTGGCCCCTTTGATTTTGCAGTAAAATTGATGTGAGATTTAGTCATGTAGAACATCTGTTATATGGATACAAAGAACCCCAGCCGAGAGTAAAGGGTGGAAATGGCTCCTGATCCCCAGATTTGGGCAATTATCTCACCAATATAAATAGAAAAAAACCTGCGCTATGTGTAACAACTCAAATACCTCCAGAAATAACTTCTACCGGACTGCTGCTGTAAAAAAGGTAAGTATTTCCTTTATATAGAAGAGTGGACTTGCAGAGAACGCTATATTGAGCACAAAATATTGTATGATTACATGAATTTGGACCGATTTTTAGTTTATTTAATATAAAAGCAAATATTAGAAGAATAAAGAAGTAGGTGTAAAGTGGAAGCAGTGGATCTGCAGAGAACATCATCCTGAGTACAAAGCTCTTTATGTTGTATATGAATTTGCACATGGATCAGTTTACTTAATGTATTGATAAACACCATAAGATGAATGAAGTAGGTGTAAAGTGGAAGCAGTAGATCTGCAGAGAATATTATTGGGGCCCCTAGCACTTTATATATGAATGTCTCCACATATTTTAGTGTATTTGTGATAATTGATGGGCGGCACACACAATAGGACAGCGCTGTGACACATAATGCTCTTCTAGGTGATAAAGGGAAGACTTACCTTTGTTACAGCAGCAGTCCGGTAGAAGTTATTTCTGGAGGTATTTGAGTTGTTACACATAGCGCAGGTTTTTTTCTATTTATATTGGGGACATAATTGCCCAAATCTGGGGATCAGGAGCCATTTCCACCTTTTACTCTCGGCTGGGGTTCTTTGTATCCATATAACAGATGTTCTACATGACTAAATCTCACATCAATTTTACTGCAAAATCAAAGGGGCCAAAATGTCCCCTCCCCTCCCCCGAGCAGTAATATATTTCTATCCCCCTTGGTGGGAGTGGAGATGACCCATCTATAAGGATATACAGTACATACACACACAGCACAAGGCCGTGTTCACACTACGAGAAGTTTCTCTGGGCTGCAGTTCCTCTGAAATCCACAAGGTGGTGATCTCACATATACACAGGTCGTCTCTATGGAAGACAGGAAGTGATGTCAGGTACACACAGGAAGTTCCGGGTGAGAGGTCAGTCGGGAAGAAGTAGTGAGGAGACATCTTTGGAATCGGCAGCAGAGGAGGTAATAAGATCTTATTTTCTATTTACACCCAGTAACCCCGTCATGTCCGTCCTCTTCCTCCATAGTCACTGTGACGTCTTTTATCTCCAGCAGATGATGATACATACATATATAGTGTGGAAATGTAGAATATCCCCGTATATTACAATGAGGGAATTTATGGTCTGTACCACGAGGGAAGTTACTGATGTCAGTAAATGTCGGTTCCAGACATTGTATGTGGGGGGAATGAAATGATAATTAAGGCTTAATTTCCATGGACGTTTTTACAGCCACTTTTCTGAGCGTTTTTCTGCAGCTTAAAAACGCCTCTCCATGTTAGTCTATAACCTCATGCCCACCATGATGTTTTTGAGCTGTAGATGGCTGAGCCATTTTTAAGCTGCAAAAAAAAAACAGGACCAGTAAGTTCTGAAGCTCCAGCGTTAGAGCTGTAAGCCTCGTCCTGCGTTTCTTTCTCTATTCAAAATCAATGGTTCCCTATGGGAGCCCATTGATTTGAATAGAGGTCGCACCAGAAGTCGGATCAAGATGATCTGACTTGTAGGGGGCACTGGTGTTCAGAGAATCTTGAAGGGGAACCACGCGCAAATTAAAAACATTTTTGCGTGAGGTTTGTGGTGGAAATTTGAAGATGTATTTAATATGTATTGTCATAATGGCACCCAGTCTTAGTACTGCCACAACCCGCTCTAAATAGAACTGACTGGGGCAGTCTGAGGCTGGTTGAATCTCGTCTGGTAGTAGAAAATGTCTTGAGGTTGGAGTGTGATGTTTGCGGCGTGGGTGTATGTCCGCTAACGAGGGGCCCTCTGTGCATTTAGCACAGACGATCGTTGAGGAGGGGATGCGCTCACTCCGCAAGCACACTAGTGGTTATGGACCGATGTGCGCTCTTATCTGGGTCTTGTCTGATCAGCAGGGCTTGCGATTCGTGGCGTACGCCTGTAGATAGCTTCCTTTCCACCTTAATAAGGGTATAATCTGGATATGCATTATTCTATGGAATGGCGCAGATTAGGATTCTATCAGGCGATTAATATGAGAGCTTATGGACGGTTAGAGGCAGGGGGGGCACTCCCTGCCACGCCCATAAGCCTTTAGCAGCATTGTATGTATTTCTATGCGTTGTATTGTATTGCGGTGTTGTTGTATTATATTGTTATTGTTATATTACTGTATGGAATCCCTGTTGGAAGGGCTTCCGTATATGGGCATCTGCTGGGTGGAGCTGACACCCTGTGAGCTCACTTCCTATGGAGGCGGTCACATGTTGTGACCTCACTTCCTACTGAGTCTTTAATAAAACTGCCTGTGAGGGCGTCGGCAGACCAGTGATGACTGGGACGGTGACTTGAGAACAAGCTGAAGGGTGATGGTGTCTTTTTGTATGGATGGTGAGTGAATCTATTTAGCTTAAATAAGCATTATTTCATTAAGACTGGATGCTGTGCTTTATAGCACAGGGCAAAATGGCGCTGTGCTCTGCGTACGGCCTATTTTGCCACCACAGATGGCGAGCCCAGACCCTTCGGTCTCGTATGGATTTTAAGGCTAACACCTACGCCAAAAAAAAACGGCGTGGGGGTTCCCTCAAAATCCATACCAGACCCTTATCTGAGCATGCCGCCTGACCGGTCAGGAATGGGGGTGGGGACGAGCGAGCGCCTTCCCCCTCCTGAGCCGTACCAGGCCGCATGCCCTCAACATGGGGCACAAGGGTCTCTTCCCGACAACCCTGGCCTTTGGTTGTCGGGGTCTGCGGGTGGGAGGCTCATCAGAATCTGCCCCCAGATCCCAGCCCCCCACTCTACGTGAATGAGTATGGGGTACATCGTACCCCTACCCATTCACCGGGAGGAAAAGTGTCAATAAAATAAAAACACAACACAGGTTTTTAAAATAATTTTTTATCCAGCTCCGGGGGTCTTCTCCGCTCACCGGGTGTCTTCTTCTGCCTTCGGGGGACTTCTCCACCCTCCCCGGTTCTTCTCCCGCTCTCCGGTGCCGTGTTCGGGGCTGGCCCCTGCTATCTTCTTGCAGCTCTTTTACTAGCAGCGGCCAGCCCGCTCTTCCTCGTCGCCTTCTGCCTTCTTCTTCCGATGTTGCCACGTCGCTTCCACCCGCTGTAATGCCGGGTGTGCGGTGCGCGATGATTTATATAGGCCTCTTATGACGTCACAGTCCCAGCATGCTCCGGGTAATGTCGTCACCATCCGGAGCATGCTGGGACTGTGACGTCATAAGAGGCCTATATTCTTATTGTGTCCCTGATCACTATCACACCAGTGCACTGTTGCCGCTTCCTGCCACCTGGCCTGTTTATTGACCATGTTTCTGCCTGCTGCCTGGACCGATCCTTTGCCTGTTTGCTAACCGTGCCTCTGCCTGCATCTTAAAATGACTCATCTGCACATCCCACTGACTACATACCTGTAAGACACCACACCAGTGAGCATTGTATTCCGGGAGGCAGCCATGTACCAGTAGGCCAGGCTTGCTTGACTTATAGAAACTGGGACTACTATAGGTAACGCTACACTAAGCTATATTCTCTGATCAGACAGAGGTGACCATTACAGTACATTGGTTTTTACACAAGTGGTTGATTTGTGTGATACACAAGATACAATGGGCTGCATTCTCTTAAGCAGATCACATGCAGTATTTAGGTGATCTGACACATTTTTCCCAAATACCACATGCAATGCTGAAAATGTCTATTCACTTTCTTTTTATGTGGTATTTACCTCAAAAAGTACAAATGTACAATACCTCATAAAACAGCATTAAAGTCAATTCACAAAGGAAATAAAGAAAGAAATACAAGTGGAAATTAAGTAGCGATCGAGGCATGCAATATTTAAAGGTTGTATGATTTTAACTGAATGTTAAGGAGTCGGCAGGTGCTGGCATCCTTAACAATCAGTAAACAATATGGTTGTCAAGGAGTGGGTGGTCGCTGTGTCCTTAAAAAACATGAGTCATCTGCAGAATTGCCGGCTAATTACCCTCGCTAATAATTTTTTTTAAATGGCATGGGGTCCCCACCAAAATTTTTACCAGACCCTTATCCGAGCATGCAGCCCGGGAGCACACCCCCTCCTGAACGATGCCAGACCATATGGCATCAACATGGAGAGGTGCTTTGGGGCAGGGGGGCTCCACCCTCAGCACTTTGTCTCCATGTTGATGAGGACAAGGGCCTCTACCCCACAACCCTGGCCCGGTGGATGTGGAGATATGTGGGGGCGAGGAGCTTATTGGAGTATGGAAGCCTCCTTTAACAAGGGGCCCCCAGATCCTGCTCCCCATATGAATAAATATGGGGTACATAGTACTCTTATTCACCAAAAAGTAAAAGTCAATAAAAAAAACACAGCCAGTTTTTGACACTTCCTGTATTCAATCCACCAAAAATTAATAAATGTCCCCCAAGTAGATCTAACATTAATCACGATGAACGCCAACCGCTGACTCACACTGATGCACAGCTCCACAGCCTCCCACCGCTTAATAAAGTAAGGGGCGGGGCCACCCAATGACATCACTGGGTGATGCCACCCCTTATGACATCATCCACTCAGCATGCCACAGTCAGTGAGGGCCTAGTATGGATTGATGACCCCATGCTGTTTTTTTTCTTAATTTTTAAATGCTGGCAATTCTTTTGTTTACATTCTACTGTCAGTGGGAAATCCCGCTGACAGCAACTCATGGTTGTTAAGGACATGGCAGCTGCCCAATCATTAACAGCTATGACAGTAACTGGTTGTTAAGGATGCCGGTGGCTGCCCTCTCCTTAACAACCAGCTCATTACTGCTTGTTAAAGCGGGAGTTCACCCGAAAAAAACTTTTTAACATTAGATTGAGGCTAATTTTACTAAGCAGAATCGTTTTTTTTTTTTTAAATGAATGCAGTACTTACGGTTTTAGAGATCGATGTTCTCCGTGGCTTCCGGGTATGATCTTCGGCACTGGGCATTCCTATTTGATTGACAGCCTTCCGATGGTCGCATACAGCGCGTCACCAGTTGCCGAAAGAAGCCGAACGTCGGTGCGGCTCTATACGGTGCCTGCGCACCATATGTTTTCAAGGAAACCAGGCTCCCCCCCTCCATTGATACATAAATAAACCAGTTGGATAGGTTTTGGAGCTGAGACAGGAAGTTGGTATACAGGAAGTTGGTGGGAGGGACCTGCTTCTCTCCCTTTTTAAAAATAATTTCCTCATTTAAAACAACAAAAATTGTGACAAAAAATTACAGCTTAAAAAACTCACCATACCTCTTACTAAACAAGCCAAGGAAAGAGAGCAGCGCCATCTCAGTGCAGTATGTCAAGTATTTTAATGGAAATATATACACACTCACATTGTAAATAAGAGAAGGTCAGCATGGTGGAGACACTGTACGGGGTTCTTCCGCTCTGAAGGGAGGACGTGCTGCTGCGTGTGAAGGTGTCAATCTGGTCATGGCTGTGCTGAATGCCTGAAGAAGGAACACGCATGTTCCGAACGCATGCACCACCCCGCTCCATCTGACATCTACCTGACACCCGGAAGTGATGTCGGTGGCTTCTCTCTGTATATACCCATGGACTAGGAAGTACTGGAAGCCACCAGCACAGCCGTGACCAGATTGACACCTCCACAATCCACAGCACATCCTACCTTCAGAGCAGATGAACCCACGTGACCAGATTGACACCTCCACACGCCACAGAACGTCCTTCCTTCAGAGCAGATGAACCCATGTGACCAGATTGACACCTCCACAATCCACAGCACATCCTACCTTCAGAGCAGATGAACCCACGTGACCAGATTGACACCTCCACACGCCACAGAATGCCCTCCCTTCAGAGCAGATGAACCCATGTGACCAGATTGGTTTTAACCACTTGCCGACAGGCTCACGCCGATATACGTCGGCAAAATGGCGTGGCTGGGCATATTAATGTATCTGTACGTTGCCCTTTAAGACGCGCCATTGTGGGCGCACTTGCGCACCCGTCGCGAGCTCCGTGAGTATGACCGTGGGTCCCGTGGAAACGATGTCCGCCGGGAGTCCCGCGATCGTCTCACACATAGCTCATCCCCCCCAACACATCTCTAGGACACACTTAACCCCTTCAGCGCCCCCTACTGGTTAACCCCTTCACTGCCAGTGTCATTTTTACAGTATTCATTTTTAAGGCACTGATCACTGTATAAATAACAATGGTCCCAAAATGGCATCAAAAGTGTCCGCAAATAATGTCACACGCCACGATAAAAATCGCTGATCGCTGCCATTACTAATGCCATAAAACTATCCCCTATTTTGTAGATGCTATAACTTTTTTTGCGCGAACCAATCAATAAAGTTTATTGTGTTTTTTTTTTAACCACAAATATGTAGAAGAATACATATCGGCCTAAACTGAGGGGAAAACAAGTATTTTTTATAGATTTTTTGGGGGATATTTATTTTAACAAAAAGTAAAAAATATTGCTTTTTTTTTTCAAAATTGGCGCTCT
Organism: Rana temporaria; assembly: GCF_905171775.1. Lineage (NCBI taxonomy): Eukaryota > Metazoa > Chordata > Amphibia > Anura > Ranidae > Rana > Rana temporaria. Next base: position 853,393 of record NW_024404432.1, on the reverse strand, counting down.
TTTTTTGTTTATAAAACAAAACAATAAAAGCCGCAGAGGTGATCAAATACCACCAAAAGAAAGCTCTATCTGTGGGAAAAAAGCCCCTCTGGGGCTTATACACTTTCCTGTTATACTCTATAAGAGGTGGTGCATTTATTGAAATATCTGGGCTTCATGAATAATTTGATAAACTATTCTCTTATTTACTCTCTGTGATGCATTTGCCTATATGTCTCAGTCTAATTCTCCCTGCTTGCCCTGTGTGATTCTGTCCTCGGCTAACAGGTTATTGACGTGCTAATGTCCCCTCACTATTTCTAAAGGTTAATTGATCTATTGTGTTGTGTGAAGGAGATCTGTGTTTAAGTGGCTTGTGTTAATTATTCTGATTGCTCCAGTGTGGTAATTATCTCTCTATATGCGGGGTCGAGCGGTCTAGTTAATGTATTCAGTACAACTAGTAATCAGCGTCCTTGATGTCATTGTCTAAAGAAAATGTGTTTTCAGCATCGGCTCCGTCGTGTCTGCCTAATCATCTGTATGGAAGCCCCAGTGTGAGGGGGCGGAGATTTGTCATTGTAACAGTTTTGGAAATGACATATAAGCTGTGTGATATAACATTAAAGTCTGTCTTGTTCTAGCAGTAAGCCTGGACTAATGTGTGGCTTAATGGGCGATCTCAGGAATATTCCTCCTAGTGGAATATTGGGTGACGTTCTTATGGAAGAAGGGAATCTTTGACGGGGATATCATACCGATACCGTCACAATTGGTTGGCAGCGGTGGGATTTTCCCTTCTATTCCCCTTCACACCCGGATTCCAAGCAGACACTGGAAGAACTACTGGAAGTTCGTGGAAGGATTGCTAGCAACAAAACCAAGCGGGTCATCATAGCAGAATCAATGGAGATAGACCAGGAGGACGGGATTGCAGCAACGCCAGCAGTACAAGAGATGGAGACACCAGTGATTCAGGAGGAGGAATCGCCAGCCAACAAGCTAATGAGAGAGAAGCTAGCATGGTTCGGCCCGAACCCAACGACGGATGTGGTGCTGAAAGTGATGGACCTGTTAGCGAAGGAGGCTAAACAAATAAGAGACGCAGAACTACAGAAGGATAAACAAATAAGAGACGCAGAGCTACAGTTAAAACTGGCAGCAGTCCAACAAGCAGCTGCACATCCTCCAAACAGTGAGTACACCACAGCAGACACAAGGAAGATCCCGTTTAGCGCTTTTAAAGCTTTTGATGAAAAGGACTGTGAGATTGATAACTACCTGGCAGATTTTGAGCGACAATGTAACCTGCACCGAATAGCTAGAGGAGAGTGGGTTGCAATATTGTCAGGCAAACTGTCAGGCAAAGCTTCTGATGCTTTCCGGACCGTGCCAGATCAGGATATCCATAGCTACGCCCGGGTTAAAGAAGCGCTCCTGGCTCGTTATGCAGTAACCCCAGAGTCCCACCGACAGAAGTTCAGGGACTCACGCAAAACCACGAAAGACTCTTACGCGGAATGGGCATGCCAGTTGTCCCTGTCGGCCTCTAAGTGGGTTAACAGCAGCCAGGCCACCACCGCAGAGGACATTTTGCAACTAATGCTCCTGGAGCAATTTTACAATCACATCCAGACGGATGTCAAAGATTGGGTGAGAGATCGCAGGCCCATGACTCTACCAGAGGCCGCGAAGTTGGCAGATGAATATGCGGATACTCGCAAGACAAACCAGGTCACACCACGGGTACAACCTCCACGACCAACGACGCCCTCACACCCACCAGCCGCTAGATACCAACCACCTAACAGACCGATGACATCTAGCCCTCGCTATCCACGCCAGGAGGACAACGAACAACGCTGCTTCCGGTGCAAACAGCTGGGTCACTTCAAGCAGAATTGCCCCATGAACGACAACACCAGGTCAAATTGGTCTCAACCTGGGTACCGCCCACCAGCAGCAGCCCATTGTGTAGACTCGGCTTGGGATCTCCAGGAGCTGGGTCCGGAAGAACCATCGGACACCATTTACGAAGTCCTCACGATACAATCTGGTATTACAGACAACAGGGAACACCATTGTCAGCTGGTCATGGGCGACAGCCATGAGCCGGAGGGGCCCTGGAGGGAGCGGGGCAGAAAGAGGCACCGCCGGCTACCCCCCAAGAAGAAGAGGTCCTGGAAGCCGTATAACAAGCTGACCTGGGAGGAGAAGAAGCGACTGGAGGAGAGCAGCGGGCGTCCCAGATGCGGGCCGAGATGTTCGCCAAGGGCCCACCGGTGGCCCCTTACACCACCACCCAGTTCCTGATGATGAAGGACCACGTGGAGAGCTGATCCGTGAGTACATGGAGCTGGAGGAGTGCATAAGCCGCATGGAGGAGGAGAACAACCACCTGAGGTCACAGCAGGCTGACCCCCCCAGGCTCCATGAACTGGAGATGGAGCTGGAGAAGCTCAAAGAGGAGAACTGGCGGCTGCGGAGGGAGCAGAGGGTGGCTGACCCTATGGGGCCCTGATTCCCCCCCCCCCCCGAACTGTGAGCACCGGTGCTACAGCATTTCAACAAATATAACTTTTTCTTTTTATGAATCTCCTGTGACTGTCACTTCAGAGCCATAACCTGCCCCTCCCATAGCGGGACACCTAGATGGCAGCGCACAGACCCATTCGCCGTCTTCACACTGACTTCTGGTGACTTTGCAGATCGCACAAAGTCTTGGGGACTGACCGGCGTGTGATCTGACGACACGGTGGCATACCTGAGTCTGAAGCAGTTGCCAAGGGAGGTCAGTCACGCCAAACGGAGTTAACCTCGGACTAAAAGCTCTAAACCCGTCAACCCTACTGGACTAGGGAAGGTCCAACCGGGTTTGCCGTAGCAGGGAGAAAAAGGGGGGCCATTGTGATGCATTTGCCTATATGTCTCAGTCTAATTCTCCCTGCTTGCCCTGTGTGATTCTGTCCTCGGCTAACAGGTTATTGACGTGCTAATGTCCCCTCACTATTTCTAAAGGTTAATTGATCTATTGTGTTGTGTGAAGGAGATCTGTGTTTAAGTGGCTTGTGTTAATTATTCTGATTGCTCCAGTGTGGTAATTATCGCTCTATATGCGGGGTCGAACGGTCTAGTTAATGTATTCAGTACAACTAGTAATCAGCGTCCTTGATGTCATTGTCTAAAGAAAATGTGTTTTCAGCATCAGCTCCGTCGTGTCTGCCTAATCATCTGTATGGAAGCCCCAGTGTGAGGGGGCGGAGATTTGTCATTGTAACAGTTTGGGAAATGACATATAAGCTGTGTGATATAACATTAAAGTCTGTCTTGTTCTAGCAGTAAGCCTGGACCAATGTGTGGCTTAATTGGCGATCTCAGGAATATTCCTCCTAGTGGAATATTGGGTGACGTTCTTATAGAAGAAGGGAATCTTTGACGGGGATATCATACCGATACCGTCACACTCTCTTTCCTTGGCTTGTGTATCTTCAGAGTATTCCTTCTAGCTCTTTCCTGAGCCTGCTGCCGTCCACAGTCCGCAGTTCATCCCAAAGACTGTCTATCAGAGACTTTCAGAGATGCACAGTTGTGCTCTTTTTTTTACAGACCATACCCACTCCTCCTAAAGCTCCTGTTCGGCTCTTCTGCTTGATTCTGAGCATACATGTTTTTTTTTTTTTTTGCGTCACAATTGCATACAGACGATCGGAATTTCCGTCAAGAACCTTTCTTGACGGAAAATTTGAGAACCTACTCTCAAATTTTTGTTGTTGGAAATTCCGATGGAGTCTACACACGGTCGGAATTTCCAACCAAAAGCTCACATCGGACATTTGTTTGTGTGTACACGGCATAAGAAATATATCAGAATACAGTTTGGCTTAAATTTATGAAGACAATTATTTATTTGCAACATAACAGAAAACATTTTTGTTTTTAAATTTTCAGTATTTTTTAATTTTTATAGCAAAAATAAAAACCTTTTTTTTTTATTTTTTGAAAAGCCTATGGCGTGTGAACACACCCAAAAAACTCCACCCGGTGCAGAAAAAATGTGCACACACATAAAGAGTGTTCACAAAAACGTGCAGACGGGTGCAACGTCAAGTGGTCCTCCTGTGAAGAGGGACCCAAACCCTGATCCCCCGGGGCGTTAGGCTCCAGACGGGGACTGAGGTACTGTGGTCCGAGCAACCGAAGCCGACACGGACCCAACTTCCTCGGAGGGACTGCCGAAACAGAACCCTCCCAGTACTAGGTGGGGCTCCCCCGAAGGGAGACCCCATGAGAGCAGGCGAACTAAGCCAGAAGGCCATGTCCACCCACTCCCAAGACGTTCAGGGCTGGCCCGAGGACCAGCACCCTACTAATCACACAGTGACAAAACGTGCACAACAAAAAAAGACAAAAAAGTGACAAACACAGGCTTAAATAAAATAAAGTGGGGGAAGGGATAGTGGAGAGGAGAGTGAAAGAAGTGGCCATTGTGGTGAAACAATGACCAGGCCCTCCGGCCAGGAATAAAAAATTCCTCCGGTCCTAGCCAAAAGGCCCGGCCCAGGAGGCAGGTGCTAAAAAAAGCGTGTATGTAGCAAAAATAAAAACCTAATGGGCAAATAAATACCACCAAAAGAAAGGTCTATCTGTCTGAAAAAATCTGAAAACTGGCCTGGGCAGGAAGGGCATACAAGTTATTGTGTGACCAATACCATCCAAATAATTCTTACTTTCATTTCCCAAAGTTATCCGTCTACAAGGAGACCTGTATAGATCAAATGATGAGACCAATGAGGATGGAGGAGGACCGGAGTCACATGACCGAGAAGATACTAAACCTCACCCTGGAGATCATCTATCTGCTGACCGGAGAGGTGAGGAGGATTCTGGGAGGTCACATGACATCACTCTTATCTCTATTAATAAAACACAGACCTGACCCGAGAGGTGAGGAGGATTCTGAGAGGTCACATGACATCTCTCTTATCTGACCGGAGAGGTGAGGAGGATTCTGGGAGGTCACATGACATCACTCTTATCTCCATTAATAAAACACAGACCTGATTGGAGAGGTGAGGAGCATTTTGGGAGGTCACATGACATCACTCTTATCTCCATTAATAAAACACAGACCTGACCGGAGAGGTGAGGAGGATTCTGGGAGGTCACATGACATCACTCTTATCTCTATTAATAAAACACAGACCTGACCGGAGAGGTGAGGGGGATTGTGGGAGGTCACATGACATCACTCTTATCTCTATTAATAAAACACAGACCTGACTGGAGAGGTGAGGAGGATTCTGGGAATCTAACATGATATTCCTATTGGTTCCTCAATACAGAGATTTCCTCTTGTGAAGTCAGGTGATCACATGACCATCACAGTGCCTCCATGTGACTCCCTAAAACCTGAGAGACACAACATGGAGAAGATTCTAGAAGTCACCAAGAAGATGATGGAGCTGCTGACAGAAGAGGTGAGTGGTGCCGGGAATTCTGGGACATTATCCAGTAACAGACAAGGGGTGTGTCTAGAACATGGACTCGTAGAGGTGGTGATTGTTTTTTTTTTAACACTATGTGATATTACAAGATTATCACCTTTTACACGTGATCTTTTGTATAATTTTCTTGGTTTAGGGTGAAGATCTGATAGATATAAAAGTTGTGATTAAAGAAGAAGAGAGGTATGTGAGGGATGATCAGCAGTCTATGGAGGAGGATGGAATAACGGGGACATTTATAGAGGAGGACACTCCTACAGAGATCAGCACAGGTGGGTCATTAACACTAAATCCATTCCTCCACCCATACTGCTCACTGATTGGTCCGATTTTGATGCTTATACATTTACCCTTATGCGTTTTTTCCAGTGCTTTTTATTGCCATACCTATTTTAGATGAAGGTTGGCAGGTGACACACACCCCTTGTCACCTGCTCTCCATCTACTCATTAGCACTTGTATGCCTCATTGAGGAAACTAGAAAAGTTTAGTTAGGACTACAGTAATGCAGAGAGCCTTGTAAGCGGCCTGTGGCTTATCCATATATTTGCAAATGTGTGCAACCAATCCTCTGCTTTTAACATACGAAGTTAGACAGCTGAATTCGGCTTGCAATTTGGTTGGTAAGTTTGAGCCTGGTTATTACGCTATACAATTTTACTTATACATACTGTTTGCATCAACACGCATCTCATTTAAAGTCCCAACCCTTTCTTTCAACTTTTAGGGATGGAGGCATGTGTTATTCATATGCCTTATTCAAAGTCCCAAACCCAGTTCCACCTTGGTCCAGAGTAGGGCGGGGACTGGGTGATATCAGCCTGTAATCCCCTGGTCACTTTCCTGAGCTGTGTTCCCCGTCCTGTATTCCTGTATTTCTCTCGGATAATCTTCCTTCTCTGTGCTGCAGACACAATTTATGTCTCTAGACTGGATTTATGGAGATTCTGGGGATCAGCAAAATGTTCCCACAATAGGTATTCGTAGACCTGGGGTATGTTTTTTGGGTCTTCTGCCCCATGCCCGGGTTTAGCATGATCTCTGACAGAACAATTCTCCCAGGATTACTTGTTCTGTTGTCTGCTGGCTGTGCCGGGTGGAGGGATATGTCTGTATAGTCTCAGACCCAAGACACTGAGTGCAGTCTCAGGAGATGGGAGGCAGTGGTGTGGGATCTCTGCAAACATTTCATCTTCCACTGATTACTGAATACCAATATTATGAGTCCTTACCCTTACACTGTATAATTTATATTGTACATTACATACTCCTGACCCCTGCACTATACATGCTATGTTGTACATCATTCTGATACTATATAGTCCTATCTGTTGTATCTTATACAATATGTTGTACATTACATAGTCCTGACTTCTGCTCTCTCCCCTCTACCCACTGTTATATATACACATAATATGTATTCTCATTTCTTACACACATTTCTTTCCAGCTGGACATTTTTATATCTGATCAGATTGGAGCAAAGAAGGAACCAATCAGCTCATGTCTAGTAATAATCTTTGTATTTCTATTTTAGTAGATGGACGGGAGATGAGGAAAACCTCAGAGGATTGTCTCACTTTGTCTCCAGACTGTAAAGTAGAAGATGAGGACATCACACAGTATAGTCCAGGAGAAAACCCGACTACCTCAAATATCCATCCGGCACCACACAGTGTAGATGGACCATCGTATTCCTCTTATCCTGAGGAACCTCAGACTGTGCGGGACGGTGCCGGACCATCGTATTCCTCTTATCCTGAGGAACCTCAGACTGTGCGGGACGGTGCCGGACCATCGTATTCCTCTTATCCTGAGGAACCTCAGACTGTGCGGGACGGTGCCGGACCATCGTATTCCTCTTATTCTGAGGAACCTCAGACTGTGCGGGACGGTGCCGGACCATCGTATTCCTCTTATCCTGAGGAACCTCAGACTGTGCGGGATGGTGCCGGACCATCGTATTCCTCTTATCCTGAGGAACCTCAGACTGTGCAGGACGGTGCCGGACCATCGTATTCCTCTTATCCTGAGGAACCTCAGACTGTGCGGGATGGTGCCGGACCATCGTATTCCTCTTATCCTGAGGAACCTCAGACTGTGCAGGACGGTGCCGGACCATCGTATTCCTCTTATCCTGAGGAACCTCAGACTGTGCGGGACGGTGCCGTCCTTCCAACAGAGAAGAGCCTTTCCTGTACTGAGTGCGGGAAGTGTTTCTGTTTTAAATCCAGTCTTATTCTGCATAAAAGATCTCACACAGGGGAGAAGCCGTATTCCTGTCCTGAGTGCGGGAAATGTTTTTCACTGAAGATCAATCTTGACATACATCAGAGATCTCACACGGGAGAGAAGCCGTATTTCTGTCCTGAGTGTGCGAAATGTTTTTCAGATAAGTCCAGTTTTAACAGACATCAGAGATCTCACATGGGGGAAAATCCGTATTCTTGTCCTGAGTGTGGGAAATGTTTTTTAGTGAAGTCCAGTCTTTCAACACATCAACGATCTCACACAGGGGAGAAGCCGTATTCCTGTCCTGAGTGTGGGAAATGTTTTTCAGTGAAGTCCAATCTTAACACACATCAGAGATCTCACATGGGGCAGAAGCCATATTCCTGTTCCGAGTGCGGGAAATGTTTTTCAGTGAAGTGCAATCTTTACAGACATCAGAGATCTCACACGGGAGAGAAGCCGTATTTCTGTCCTGAGTGTGCGAAATGTTTTTCAGATAAGTCCAGTTTTAACAGACATCAGAGATCTCACATGGGGGAAAAGCCGTATTCTTGTCCTGAGTGTGGGAAATGTTTTTCAGTGAAGTCCAGTCTTTCAACACATCAACGATCTCACACAGGGGAGAAGCCGTATTCCTGTCCTGAGTGTGGGAAATGTTTTTCAGTGAAGTCCAATCTTAACACACATCAGAGATCTCACATGGGGCAGAAGCCATATTCCTGTTCCGAGTGCGGGAAATGTTTTTCAGTGAAGTGCAATCTTTACAGACATCAGAGATCTCACACGGGGGAGAAGCCGTATTCCTGTCCCGAGTGAGGGAATTGTTCCTCTATAAAGTCCTGTCTTCCTGTACATCAGGGATCCCACACAACCCCTCGAGGTGTATTAGTGAGTGCGGGAAATGTCTTGTATATGAATGTTGCTGGACATCACAGCTCTCATGTGGGGAAGAAGCACACCCTGATATACACCTCAGATATACTCCATGGCTGATCTTCATCATGTAAGAAACAGTTCATAAGGAGATCAGAGATCACCAAAGACATGGATGAAGTGTTGTACTGTGTTGGCCATTGATAGCAGTATAAAAATAAAAATTGAGTCATGACCTCTCATTGGCTGAGTACATTTTGTGGTGGAAGATTTCACAAACACTTAGAGGTCTGTTTAAAATAATAATAGTTGAAAGTTTATGATCGGCATTCACCCAGCTGTGATGAATATTGGCCGTATTTTATTTCATAATCTGATTTCCTTGACTCCATCTAGTGACCATAATGCAGTTTTGCACTAATTGAGGTATTTCAGGAAAAATACCTGATTATGGCCACTAGATGGAGCTGATGATCATAGGAAATCACTGTGTTAGATCACAGCCAGAAATTGTAACAGCTGGATGAATGATTGTCACATTAGTCCAATAAATTCTTTGAGAAACAGACGTCTTATTTCCCTTCATCAGACATGTCTTCATACTAATACCTGAGATCATACTCATACACTTATCAGTACAGTACACACTGAAGGATAGAACTTAAATAAGACAACACTATTAGACTAACCATTGAATTAAAATGAGAAATACTATGTTTGGACTTTAGATGGCGCTAAGTATAATAGCAATTATCTCCAGCTAGTGGCAAATGTAGTATTTTCTATTTTAAATCAATGGAAATTATTCGACCAGCAAATAGCCAATTAAACTCCATTTTCCCCTCATTCACACAGAAGGAATGTACATGTATTTTCACCCGGAAAATTGCTGTACAATTATCTATGACTAGACCCCTAAATGTCAGGAGACGTTTATATAAAGATGGGAAGTATGGAGCAGATAAATGAATAGACCTCCTAGCAATGTTATTACCAGGCTGCAGCTAGGGGGAGCTCTAATGATTAGAGTGTGACCACAGCAGAGTGATCCCATCTAGCTCACATTAACCCTTTCACTGCCAGAGCTGGTTTTCCATTCTTTTTGCACACATGGTAAAATGCAGATTTTGGGCCTGAAGATTAGATAAAACCCCCAAACATATATTTTCTGAAAGCGGAGGCCCTGGAGAATAAAATGGTGGTAATTGTTAAGGTGTTCCTCGTACACAAATGTCACCTTCATATCTGGGTTTATTTTCTCCTTTCCCCCATTTTCTATGGTGTGATCTTTTCTACAATACTTTGTTATAATAATGTAACACGTTGTGTATTGTATTGTATACAAATTAATAATGACTCCGCCTCCACATTCCAGACACGTCATTTTCCTGACCAATCGGATATCTTCCTTTACTATTCCCTGATTTTATGACTGTAATCTTGTTATAAGTAACATTATAATAAAAAGTTTATTGAATGAAGAAAAATAAAGAGTGTGTGTCGGTGTAATGATGAAAATCTGTGATAGGAAACATTTCTCATCGGTGACACTATAAAAGTCTTTACAGGTCATCAGTTTAGAGTTCGGGGTCATTATTCTCACCATCTGCAGAGATCTGCCTTGTTCTGCACTAGGGAAATGCACATCTGTGCAAGACACATAGATAACAATTGTTTTCTATGTCTGGTTCACACCCAAACCCGTGTGTGATGTGCGGGGCGGAGCTGTGTGGGGTTATGCAGCATGTCTGCAGTTTTCCGCACCTAAACTGAAGGAAACTGACAGCGCCGCTCTGCACTCCATGTGAGAGGAGAGTCGTGTGTCCCCACAGATAAGAGAGGACAGCAGGAGGAATCATGGTGGACAGGAGCATGTGATCAGTGTGGTGGGGGAAGGGGGATAATTATAAGAACTGATCTCCTGTGTGTCTCTCCCTGCAGTTGCTAAAAGCTGCTTCTGCTTTGTGCCTACTTCTTTGATCTTCTAATACTATAATAAATAAACTAAAAATCTGTTCAAATTCATGTAATCATACAATATTTTTTGCTCAACTTAGTGTTCAGAAAAATCCACCAATCAATGAAAAGTTGATAAGGTGTGAAAGTTCTCGGTGCTCCAAACTGTGCCAGCTGTAGTGTAGCCACGCCTTCTTCCTCCTCTTACACACGTGATGGTGAGGGCGCCCCTTAGTAGTGCTTCCCCACTCACCAGAGCAATATGACTCCCAGCTTTTCATCTACCAGAGTCACCAACATCCTTCACACTCCCCTCACCTCCGATGGATCCTCCTCGCTCACTCCTGCAAGTCTGCTGCGCTTTCTGTCAGTCTCCCTCCTAGACTCGGCTTCCTCCTCCGACCGCTGTTCCAGCAGGAGCTCCGCCTCTTCATACACACTCAGGAGCTCCGCCTCTTCATACACACTCAGGAGCTCCACCTCTTCATACACACTCAGGAGCTCCGCCTCTTCATATACACTCAGGACTCCACCTTTTCATACACACTCAGGGCTCCGCCTCTTCATACACTCAGGGCTCCACCTCTTCATACACACTCATGATCTCCACCTCTTCATACACACTCAGAGCTCCACCTCTTTATACACACTCAGGAGCTCCGCCTCTTCATACACACTCAGGAGCTCCACCTCTTCATACACACTCAGAGCTCCACCTCTTCATACACACTCAGGGCTCCGCCTCTTCATACACACTCAGGACTCCACCTCTTCATACACACTCAGGGCTCCGCCTCTTTATACACACTCAGGGCTCCGCCTCTTCATACACACTCAGGAGCTCCGCCTCTTCATACACACTTAGGGCTCCGCCTTTTCATACACACTCAAAGCTCCGCCTCTTCATACACACTCAGGAGCTCCGCCTCTTCATACAGACTCAGGGCTCCGCCTCTTCATACACACTCAGGGCTCCGCCTCTTCATACACACTCAGGGCTCCGCCTCTTCATACACACTCAAAGCTCTGCCTCTTCATACACACTCAGAGCTCTGCCTCTTCATACACACTCAGGGCTCCGCCTCTTCATACACACTCAGGGCTCTGCCTCTTCATACACACTCAGGAGCTCCACCTCTTCATACACACTCAGGGCTCCGCCTCTTCATACACACTCAGGAGCTCCGCCTCTTCATACACACTCAGGAGCTCCGCCTCTTCATACACACTCAGGACTCCACCTCTTCATACACACTCAGGGCTCCGCCTCTTTATACACACTCAGGGCTCCGCCTCTTCATACACACTCAGGAGCTCCGCCTCTTCATACACACTTAGGGCTCCGCCTTTTCATACACACTCAAAGCTCCGCCTCTTCATACACACTCAGGAGCTCCGCCTCTTCATACAGACTCAGGGCTCCGCCTCTTCATACACACTCAGGGCTCCGCCTCTTCATACACACTCAGGGCTCCGCCTCTTCATACACACTCAAAGCTCTGCCTCTTCATACACACTCAGAGCTCTGCCTCTTCATACACACTCAGGGCTCCGCCTCTTCATACACACTCAGGGCTCTGCCTCTTCATACACACTCAGGAGCTCCACCTCTTCATACACACTCAGGGCTCCGCCTCTTCATACACACTCAGGAGCTCCGCCTCTTCATACACACTCAGGAGCTCCGCCTCTTCATACACACTCAGGAGCTCCGCCTCTTCATAAACACTCAGGAGCTCCACCTCTTCATACACACTCAGGAGCTCCGCCTCTTCATACACACTCAGGGAGGAGAGAAATTCAACTTGGCTGTATACCAAATACCAATTTAGTGCAGCCGTTATCTCATCCCCAAACAGGGCAAATTCAGTCCAAATCCAAACAAGTGATCGGTTTATTGTTCCCTTAGAGCCGGTTCACACTGGGGCGACCTGGGATCCGACTTCAAGTCGCGCGGTCAAGAAAATTAATGGAAGTGAATGGAGACGTCTTAATGTACACTACTGAAGTCGCTGTGACTTCAGAAAAGGTTCCTGTACTACTTCAATCCGACTTCTAGGCAACTTGTACCCATTGATTTCAATGGAAGTCGCCTCAGAAGTCGGATCACTGTCTTAACTGACGCAACAATACAGGAAGATAACATACATTTCTCAGGCAAACCCCTCCCCCCTCCCTCCCACAGAGCTGATTGTTGTTTGATTGGCCACTGGAAAGCCTCCTGTTCAGGATGCGACTTGAAGTTGCCTTGTACTGTCCAGGAGGCGACTTGAAGTTGCCTTGTACTGTCCAGGAGGAAGTTGCCTGATGATTCATACTCAAGTTGTGTCCAAGTTGCCTCCCAAAGTCGTGCTTGAAGTCGTGTTGCCCCTGTGTGAATGGGCTCTTATTGGTGACCGATGGGAGAAGGATCCCCTCATATCAGTGATCAGTGAAAGAAGGACATTTTTACATTATTATGAAATTGTTGTTACTGAAAGACAGAAATGTATCAATTCACAGGGAACCCCTAAAATCCTTTGGAGGAACCCTGACTGATAAAGGATGGACTAGTCAGTAATATATTTCTCTCCCCCTTGGTGGGAGTGGAGATGACCCATCTATAAGGATATACAGTACATACACACACAGCACAAGGCCACTTCAATATATTTCTCAGGACTGCAGTTCCTCTGAGCTCCACAAGATGGTGATCTCACTTCTATCAGGAAGACAGACAGGAAGTGATGTCAGGTACACACAGGAAGTTCCGGGTGAGAGGTGAGTCGGGAGGAAAAAGAGAGGAGACGTTGCTGGAAGAGGCAGCAGAGGAGGTAATAAGATCTTATTTTCTATTTACACCCAGTAACCCCGTCATGTCCGTCCTCTTCCTCCATAGTCACTGTGACGTCTTTTATCTCCAGCAGATGATGATACACACATATAAAGTGTGGAGACCTAGATTAACCCCTTCAGGGTCAGAACATTTCCCCACTTACAGGGCCGGAAAACACTCCATTTTGGAGATGTGTCACCTTTCCCACCAATCACCTTCTCACCTCATCAGTCTATATCAGGGGTCTCCAAACTTTATAAACAAAGGGCCAGTTTAGAATTTAGAGGGGCCAGTGGGAGTAGAAAATGTCCAGTGAAAGTAAACAATGCCCCATCGTTGGTGTCAGTAGGAGGAACTGTGTCCCATCATTGGTGTCAGTAGGGGGAATAGTGCCCCATTGTTGATATCAAAGGAAGGAATGGTATTCTATCGTTAATGTCAGTGGGATAATTAATTCCCCATAGTTCGTGTCAGTGGATGGAATAATACCGCAAGGGCCAGATAAAGGTAAGCAAAGGGCCGCATCGCAGACAAGTTTTCTCACCGCTCCAGATGAGCCCCACAGGCAATCAAGGGCTGTTGACTAAGCACTGACTGCCAGTGCGAAACGCGTTGGCCATATTGTGTGTTGTTGGTTTGCAGTGACTGCATGTACAGTTGAAAATAAAAAGACATCTCTTTTTTAAGCGATTTTGGAGTCCGGCTGTCCAGTACTTGTTCTTTTCATTGTTGCTATCAAAGGGCCGCATCGGCCCCGGCCACAGTTTGGAGACCACTGGTCTATACAAAATATATTTTACCACTTTTATTAGTGGGGGGAGTGGCAGTGTATGGCATTGGAAGAAATCACATCCAGGTACATGTGAATGGTCAGGTTGGTGACAAGATACACAGCGGGTCCAACCATAAGGGCAGTGAGACCTATCTAGTAATAGAAGGTCCATCCATTGTGGTGAGTGTCATCCATGTGGGGTCACCTGGAAGTGGTCACGTGTTTATCTGTTACTAATGGCACAGCACCTGATCACTTACCTCTTGTTTTTCAAGCAACTAATATTTGAAGGGGACTTTTTGATTCTTTGGACATTAGTTGTATTTTCTGGTGTCATTAATTTCTTTATTTTTTACATGTGACAAACTGTTTAATAATCTTTATTTATATTTTTGGCAGCGCAGTCTATATACACATTTACTGGAGATCATATGACCATCACATTGCCTCCACCTCCCTCCCTGATAGAATAGAGAAATACAAAGAAGATTCTAGAAGTCACCAGAGAGATGATGGAGGAGAGGTGAGCGGTGCCGGGAATTCTGGGACATTATCCAGTAACAGACAAGGTGTGTGTCTGGATGGTGACTGTATCATTGTGTGTGTCAGGTTCCTATAAGGTGTCAGGATGTCACTGTCTATTTCTCCATGGAGGAGTGGGAGTATTTAGAAGGACACAAGGATCTCTACAAGGACGTCATGATGGAGAATCAGCCGCCCCTCACATCACCGGGTAAGAGGAGACTTTATTGTAAAGGAGAGAGCAGTACGGAGGCTCCACCTAGATCCCCCATCATCTGATAAACACATAGAAACAATGGATTCAGTCAGTGTGTGTGTTTCCTACAGATGGATCCAGTAATGGGAACCCACCAGAGAGATGTCCCCGTCCTCTGTATTCCCGGGATTTCACACAGGAAGGTCACACCATCCCCCACCATCATCAGGTAGATGAGGAACAATCACTGATAGTATCATTAGGATCTGTACATTATCTGCATTGTTACCATTGATGTCATTTTTATTCTATATTCAGAGTGGAAACCTGAGAGATCCTAAAGTTGAGGTTAAAGAAGAGATAAAAGAGGAGGATGATGAGGATGGGCTGATGGAGGAGTCAGAGTCTCTAAAAGAACACAAAGATCTGTACCAGGACACCATGGTGGAGTCATCCAGCTACAGAGACCCCCCAGAGAGATGTCCCTGTCCTCTGTATTCCCGGGATTCCACACAGGAAGGTCACACCATCCCTCACCATCATCAGGTAGATGAGTGACAATTATTGGTAGTTCTGATTTATACACAGCATGTTTATTACAATGAATGTTTTATTATATATTCAGAGTGGAAACCTCGGGGATGATAATATTGATATTAAAGAAGAGTATAAAGAGGAGGATGAGGAGTATGGAGTGATAGAGGAGTTATCAGAAGGACACAAGGATATGATGGAGCCACCTAATACCAGGAACCCCCCAGAGAGATGTCCCCGTCCTCTGTATTCCCGGGATTCCACACAGGAAGGTCACACCATCCCCCACCATCATCAGGTAGATGAGTGACAATTATTGGTAGTTCTGATTTAGGCACAGCTTGTTTTTTGTTTTTTTTATTAAAGTATTGCAAATTTTACAAACTTTCACTTATGAGTGCATCGTAAGGCATAGGTGATACAATATGACAATCAAGAAAACTTTTGTGAATACAAATATAGCAAAGCAGAATTCTTATGACAATATGTTATGGAGTACAGAATTCAGATCCAGGTAAATGGGGGGGGGGGGGTGTTATGATGAGGTAGTGGACAACTTTATACTTAGGGATTCGGCAGAGAAAGAGGGTTGTGTTCAGCAAATAGGATAGACATCATCAGGTACAACATAGAGCAGTACTGTGTAATCGACAAAGTAAGGCGGCGGTGTCAATATTGAAGTAATTGAGCCGTGGGGCCCATTCACTCTGGAATTCATGTAGGGTCAGGTTTGCTTTGGCAAACATAAGTTCCATCTGTAGATAGGAGTTGGGAGACTAGTAGAGAAGAAGGTGGCGATATGATATTCCACTTGTTATGGAAAGTCTAGCTGCAATTAGGATGTGAGTAAGGATGACATGATGAGAAGAATCCCATGTTCCCATTCCCAAGCCTAGCAATGCCAGTTGGGTGTGATTTTTGTAGAGTTGCCGGTGATGTTGGTGATGAGTGTTTGAACAGATTGCCAGAAGGAAAGGAGCAGAGGGCAGGACCACCAGACCTGTACCATGGACCCATCATGATGGGTTGATCTTATTTTGTGAGAGAGGACAGAGCATGTCGCACTCTTAGGTACTTGAAGAAGTCCTTATTGGGAATGTTGTAATCTTCATGTAGGTGTTGGAAGCTTCCCTTCATGTAGAATGTTTCTAATTGTGGTAGAGCCCACTGTTATCCAGGAGGCTAGGGACATATCAGAGCATATTATTTCCAGCGCAGCCAGAGGGAGAGATTCCATTGCTTTTTCCGAGAGACCGTTATTTTGGCGATTAATTGAACTCCAGACTTTCAGGGTTGCGTTTACTGTGCTTAAGAAAGATGGCGTCAGTCGATGTTGTAGCCATATGGCTGCTAGCAGAGATTTGGTGGGGGTACTCTTCTATTTGCGCTCCAGTTGAGAAGAGAGTAGCGGTACTGGGAGAGTTCGGAACATATATAGCAGGTGAGGCAAGAGGAACATTTTGTAAAGTGCCATCTTCCCAGCCCAGGAAGCCCAGGTGGTTCGGAAGGAGGTGCCGATATCCTGCAGTTTCTTGTTCCAGCCGCAATTTTTTTTTACGTCAGCAGCTACAAACACTGGAGCTGCTGACTTTTATTAAGGAGATTTACCTCTCCAGTGAGCCTACAATGTCGGCCCCCCGAGGCCGATCCATCCATCGGATCGGGTGCAGGCACCGCCATTCCAACTAAGGAATCCCAGCAGTGGAGCCTTGCGACTTCACTGCCAGTTTCTGACTGCGAATGCGCGAGTCCCGTAGTACTTTGTGAATGGACAGCTTGTCTTCTGGGACACACATAGGTCCTAGAAGTCAATGGGGGTGCTCGCAGAAGAAGAGGACGTGACACCCTGAGCCACTTGTACTTCTATAAAAGGTACTATTGTAAAAAAAAAATCTAAATATTCAATATCCAAACACAATGGGTGGAGAGGTGGTCTTTCATTTAAGACCACCTCTCAAAATTGGTTGGAACTCTGCTTTAATAAGTGCATCATAATTTGTATGGAGGATGTTGCAGGAGGGAACAGTGAACTGTATCCCTAGGTAAGTAAGCATTGAGGCTGGGGCCCATGGAAACGGGGATA